>NC_142932.1:127389390-127689390 GCF_046866305.1 Octopus bimaculoides | reverse complement strand
AGTACCACATGTACACACATACTAATACAAAATACAACCTATTAACACACAAAGAAACATTCATTAACAGGAGATATACAACATTATGATTGATAAGAACACATGCTCACATATACTAAAACTGGTGCTCCGTCGGTTACGATGATGAACATTCCAGTTGATGCAATCAACAGAAAAACTTGCTAGTGAAAATAACATGCAAGTGGCTGAGTACTCCATAGACATACATACCCTTAACATTGTGTTCAAGGAAATTTAGTGTGACACAGAATGTGACAAGGCTGTCCCCGGGAAATAAAGGTGCGACTCATTTTTGCCAGCTGAGGGGATTGAAGTATTGTGAAATAAAGTGTCTTGCTCAAGGACAGAATGTGCCGCTGGGAATTGAACTCATGACCATGAGGTGAATACACTAATCAGTCAACCACTTGCCTTCCTTGCACACACACACACACACACACACACACACAGACATATGCAAACATGCATACGTACAGAAATGAACTTATAATAATCACACAGTAATATCTCCTCACAAGCCATAGATATACACACACACACACACACACAGAGCAAAGTAAAAATAGCCATCAAAATATCAAGACCGTTTTAGAGGCAGTTTATGTTTTGTAAAGAAATGTTATAGCAGCTGTAAACTAAAACACACACACACACACACAGAATATGCGCAGAATGCGGCAGCATTTTAGGGGGTGCAACATCAGCAATAAATGCAAAATGAGTGCACAAGAGGCAAGATATTTTACTTCCTTCATGCAACTTAGTCAATATTCTACAAAATAATTGCTGCCGATAATGGCAGTGCCAAGTTTGAAGCAAAGACGAAAAAAATTTAAGCATGAGAAAAAAAAAGGAAAAAAGAACACAACAATAAAACAATACAAACAAAAACAACAGCAAAAAAAAACACAAGTGGAAAATAAGGTGACATTTAATATTATAATGGATGAGTAAGAGATAGAACAAGAATGAGTGACGTTAGATATGTGTGCGAGGGGGGGGGGTAGATGTGCAATGGTAGGTGACAGCACTCAGATACTGCAGTGGTGGTGGAGTGGGGGGGGGGATGATCTTGCTGATTGTTTTCATGGGCAATGTCAAGAGTGGTGTCTGTTGGTAATGGCTGCAGTAAAGGTTGGGATTCCGGTGGTGCTGGTGGTTCTTAATGAATCAGTGGTAATGATGACGATTGGCGATTAGGGTTTCTATTGTCATAGTCAAAGATGAGAAGGAAGATAGCCATAGCTGTTGTTGTTGTTGTTGGTAGTGATGATGACGATGATGCTGTAGGCAATGTTATTCGTGGTGGTGGTGGTGGTGGTGGACTGATAGAAGACTGATGATGTTGATAGTCATGGTGATGGGATCAGAGATGGCGAGGGTGGAGTGGTTTCAATAAAGGTGTTGGTGGTGGTGGTGGTGGTGGTAAGGATGGAGGTGTTGATGATGATAATGGTGAGGAAGGCAATATGTGGTGATGATTGCCATGAGGATGGTATCAGAGAGGGGAGTGTTGATTGTGTCAGTAATAGCAGCGGTGGTGGTGGTGGTGGTGGTGGCAGTGATGGTTGCAATGTTATTAGTGATGATGATGATGATGATGTAGTGGTGGTGGTTGCAGTTGTAATGCGTGGGTGGTGATGGTGGCTGCAATTTCTAGCAGGTCAAGTAAATGTCTTGTAGGTCCCCTCACGTGTGTCAATGATATGCTGGTAATAGTGGGGGGGTGGGGTGGGGGCTGGTTATTGTTACTAAAGTTAATTGCAGTTCATTACGGTGGTAATGACAATACATATGGAGACTTTCAATTAGAAGAAATTAATTGTCAGTATCAACACTGCCATCGACCACTCAACCAACACCACAACTACCACCACTACATACAGCACCTCCACCACCTCCACCACCCTCGACAATGCTACAAAGATCAATACCAACAGCAACAACAACAACAGCACCAACATTACAAAATTCCACCCACCGACACCCAAAACAATCACGAAATAAGCTTTAGTTACCAATTAACTAATCCACCATCTTAACCGGAAGCTGGGTTTTTTTTTTTATATATATTTTAAATGCAATTGAACATGATTTCCATTTATTTCATTTTATTTCTATTTTCTTTTTTACATTCTCTTGGTAACATATTTTCCAGTTATGATTTTCACAAAATTGTATATATTTATATGTTTCTTCATTCATTTATTAGACTGCTTTTAGTGTAGATAAAATAATTAAAATATAAAAATGAATCAAAAGTCAGGGAGGTGAATAAAAGATTAACAAGATTTTTAATTGTTTTAAATGAGTTACAAAACAGTGACATATTAATTGGAGAGGAAGCTTACAACAATGAGCACAATTGAAAATTCTATTAACTCTGCAATAATACTGATTTCTACTGACAAAGCAGCTACAAAAGCAGATTTTATATGGAGAACAACAACAACAAAAAACAAAAAGAAAAACTGCAAGAAAACTACCCAATAATGTTATTCATAATATGAGTCAATGAAAGAACCTTTACCTGGTCATTTGTTATACTAGAAATGGCAGCTTAGTCACCAGCAAACCTGGTTCTATGGTCTTAAATAAGGGAATGGCACATTAAGTAATGTAGTCCTAGATAGCCTTAAAAAAAGATCAACCAAGTTGTCATGGTTGGATTGTCTTTTATCAGAGGCTTCCTTAATCAAGGACCTCAGTAGTTATGTTTTTTTGGTAATTTCTTTTGGGGGGTGGGGGTTAAAGCCTGTTACTTATTCCGTTAGCCTCTGCTTGCTGAACTGCTAAGTTATGGGGATGTAAACAAACCAACAACGGTTGTCACATAGTGGTGGGGCAAGCACAGACCGAAAGACACATGCACACAAACATATATGGTAGGCTTCTTTCAGTTTCTGCCTACCAAATCCAAGTCACTGCTCGACCCAAAGCCATAGCAGAAGACACTTGCCCAAGGTGCCATGCACAGGGATTGAACATGGAGCCATGAGATTGGGAAGCAAGCTACTTACCACACAGCCACACCTGCACCACACACACACACACACACACACACATATATATATAAATAATTGTTAAAGAGGACAACAATTATCCGCTGCATTGGAAACCTGCAATGGCTCCATAACTACCGTCTTGGCTTTAAGTTTGGAGCCCTAATAATCTGTTACAGCACTTACCTAGCGTACCTAATCATTTAGATCACCTGTGAACTAAATCCCCATAATTTCTATGTATATATATATATATATATATATATATATATATATATATGAAAGAAGGTTTGAAAATGCACTTATTTTTAAAAAATATTTACTTAACCCTTTTCACTTTTTTAGAAAAAGATTATCAAAAGTCTTTGAGAATAATAAAAAATGTTAAAAAACAGTTTGAGTATTAAAATGCATATATACATTCTTTGATGATAAAATATATTTAAAGTATAAAGCTTTGTATGAACTTTGTTGTGTTACATACTGATTGTCACACATTCTCTGATATTAAGGTGAAATTGTTAAAAACAGTGTTAAAAACAGTGTATGAAAATACACATATGGAAAAATACATATACATATTCTTATACATATTCTTTGACAATCGAGATATAAGCACAGTCTCACGTACACACACCTAACATCCCCACCGACACAAAAAACACTCAAACACACACTCATATACACATTCCACAATAAACTCTGGGACCAATAAAAACGGCACACACACACACACCCACACACACGGACACAAACACACATATATACACACACATAGAGATGTGCACAAAACCAGTCCCAAAAACCAGTGAACCATGACAGACTGTCACAGACCAACCAAAAATTAAAAAAATCTTCTTTAACTCTTCTTCCCTCCCACCCCAGCTAGCCAGTCATACTGTCTCTTAAGACAGTAAAACATTCCCTCAATATACACAAGAGAAAAAGTCCAGGTCAGTTCCTTCTCAATTTTATTCGATTGTCAAAGAATATGTATAAGAATATGTATATGTATTTTTCCATATGTGTATTTTCATACACTGTTTTTAACAATTTCACCTTAATATCAGAGAATGTGTGACAATCAGTATGTAACACTACAAAGTTCATACAAAGCTTTATACTTTAAATATATTTTATCATCAAAGAATGTATATATGCATTTTAATACTCAAACTGTTTTTTAACATTTTTTATTATTCTCAAAGACTTTTGATAATCATTTTCTAAAAAAGTGAAACCGGTTAAGTAAATAAATATTTTTAAAAAATAAGTGCATTTTCAAACCTTCTTTCATATATATTTCCACTCGTACGGTATTCCACAACTTTACTTTATTATATATATATATATATATATATATAAACAAAAGTAAATGAGTATATGCATATATACGTACAGGTATGTGCATACCGACATCCACCTGTATGTATAGGTGCATATCTGGGTACAGGACATTGCAAACAAACGTAGACGAGAACACACGAGCCACATAGAGAACATTCTACTTCATCAGCTACCCACGTTTTAACACCGGCGTTTCGACGAGCTTGTATGTATGTATGTATGTATATATATACATATATATATCATTGAAAAAACTTGGAGTGAACAAGAAGGAGTATGGTTGGACATTTATTTTTCTATTACTACACAGATTGAAAAATAAATGTCCAACCGTACTCCTTGTTGACTACAAATGCTTTCAATTATCTATTCACACATGACAGAAGCCCAAACGCAAACCTGGAAGTATGTATAATACTCCAAACTGGATAGCCCAGGGTAAACCTGAAGGTGGATGAGCTTTATACTGTTCTCTGCTATGTTCTTTACAGAATATAACATCTCTCTGTTTATTTCCACGTGTTCCTTTCTGTTGAAGCGTGTAGGCTCAAAACCTAAAAGACCTTCTCACTTTCCTGAACGTCAAACTAATAATATACCTGTCTTTGTCTTTTGTTTTTCTGTAAATTTCAATATATATATATATATATATATATATATATATATATATATATGGTAGAAAACACTTGCCCAAAATGCAAAATTCAGTGAGACTGAACCTAAGACTACATGGTTGGGAAGCCGGCTGCTTAAGCACACAGTCATGCCTGTGCCTGTTTGACCAATTTGGCCACTCATTACACATCCACATATTGCATGACACCTTCAAAATTGTATGGCACTTCAAGAGAGCTGGAGAGTCTGAGTTGTGACAGCTAACTATCCGTGGCATAAACTGGGTTTTATCCACCTGAGACAGCAAAGCAGCTGACTACAATAATAATTTTGAGCACGTCTCTTCGTGTCCTTCACTCAACAAAAGATCATCATCATCATCGTCGTCGTCATCTGGTCGAGCTTGCTCAGACATTTTGAACCCATACACAACATCCATCTCAGTCCTGCATCAGTTGAGGGAGGTCTTTGGGGAGGCATCCAATGTCTCTGGTGAGTTGATCTCATGTGTGGTGTTCGCTTGAGTACGGCCATGCTTTAGCATCCATAGCTGTAAGTCACTTGCCAGCTCTTTTTTAGCTCACCAGCAATGTCCCATAAACTGCAGCTATCTTTCTCTTGTAATGATGGAAGCAGAAGATAAACCTTACAAAGAATTGCTTTCTGCAATACCTTAATTCTGTTGCTCACCTCTTTAGCCCCAAAGCTAGATTACCAATTAATTCTTCACTATTGTTTCTGTATCCTTGTATGGTTTGTTGAAAGCAATGGCAATACACATGACATTACGGAACCCTTTGACTGTTTCAGGCATCGGAACCACCAAACTAAGTTGACTGCCAATGGGCTTTATTTGTTTCTTACTCTTTGAACTGGAAACTTCTTCCATCGTATCATACCACCACAGCATGTACTGAAACGGCTGTCATTAACACACATTCTATCAAAATTAGTTATGTCTCTTTGTTTGATTATATGATGCACACTTGAGTCCTGGTAAATTAATAAGCTGTTTGGTGTCGCCTTTCACAGCATCACTCTACTGGTCATTCTTCAGCACACAGGGGTCAACATAGACACCAACTAGTTGCATACCATCACTCCCCAGGCCAGACTACTACAACAATCTCCTGTTATCATCCTTTTTACAGCTTACACTATCTACTTCATCAATCCATTCCTTGCAAAATGGCAGTCTCCTTGAATTATCTTCATTTCTAGGGTTTTATTGCAGATATCAACTTACAGACATTTAAGCTGAAGATGAACTTCATTGATCTCACATCATCTGAATGGGACAGAACGAGCAAAGATCAAGGGCAATAAACCTCCCTCCAGGCTAAAACATGCTACCTTACTGTCTACCAAGAGTTATAAACTACCTCATCTCTGTGAATGATTTAAAACTATATATAAGGAATAACACCCAGTTGGAGAATCTAAAAGAAACTGTATAGGAATTCTAAGATGTCAAAATGAATACGGCATTGAATAGATATACCATTAAGTTAGATTTAAACACTGAAACTCATCAAGACTAGTCATACAAGTTCTTTGGAAATGGATGAAAATGACTGGATGTAACATGCAGAAATTAAGGAGAAAATTCAGACTAATATATATAATGCCAGAAGTAAGATAATCTGTATGGTGTTTTAGTCGGTATTTAGTTGTTTTTGAAAACTAACCATCTTAGATATAGCTACAGCTTTAGTACAACTGTAGCGGTTAACGAAAATATTTAGAAGCCAGAAGAAATAATGTTGTTAATAAAACTAAAGACAAGGTAAGGGGGAAAAAAAAGATGAAAACATAAAAAGTTTTCTGTACATAGAAGAAATCAATAAATAACTAATTAGAAGCTAATTACACACAGGAAAGACTTAGATAAGGATTAAGCAACGTTGAAGATTGAGAAAAAATATATGCATTCAAAATGGAACTTCAAAATATATTACACAAAACAAAAAAATATCAAAACCTCATAACGGCTCAAAAGCTCTGAAGAAATGGAATGATTGATTTTGGCAACAGAGGATCAATTCCTAGCCACATGATATAGTCAAAATAAAATAATAAATGAATTAATGTTAATTAGGTGAAATAAACATCAGAGATGCTTTGCCCCATGCAGAAAGGGGAGGAGCAACTCAGAGCTTTTGCTGGCTTTCCTTCTAAATCCTTTGCAATAATGGAAATCCTTCCATAAAGTCAGCAGGTTCACAAGCGTTTTGCCCCTTAACCTGTATGCTCCACATGAGTGGGGCAGGGAGTACTGATCTAGTCTTCATCTATGGAAGAGTTCCATTTACAGTCTCTTATCAACCATAGCTATCCTGAGCTAGTTTCAGCTTCTGTGCTTATTTCCTTGATGGCTTTCTTTGGTCGTCTGGGTTCTAGGCCTATCTTCTGCAAGAAATTACAGCTTATGTAATCAGCATAAAGAAAGAATCGACCACTTTTTCTGGTTACACAGAACAAAGGCAAAACATATTGTCAGACATGATCAAACATTATATACAGACACTTCTAGATTCTTTTTTACACCACAGAACAGTGCTTTCTCTCTATAAATCTAATCCTGTTAAAAACTAGAACCGTTTTTATAAAATGAAATTAGTCCAATATAAAAGTCATAAAAATATAACTATTGCATAAATTTGGAGGAAACTGGCTAAATATGATATAATGATTGTTGGTGTACATCAGTGATACCCAACCATTTTTAACCTAAGGACTCACTTGATTGCCTTTTTCCTCTACTTGACCCCTAAAGCCATTTGATGTTTAAATAAAATTCCCATTTGATTTTTATAATTAAATATTATTAGCCAAAACTGTCTGACTGGCCCTTGTGCCAGTGGCATGTAAAAGCACCCATTACACTCTTGGAGTGGTTGGTGTTAGGAAAGGCATCCAGCTGTAGAAACTTTACCAGATCAGATTGGAGTCTGGTGTAGCCATCCGCTTCGCTAGTCCCCAGTCAGACCGTCCAACCCATGCTAGCATGGAAAGCGGACGTTAAATGACAACGATGATGATGATATTAGGGATTGTAGAAAGAATTGTTGAAGCATTTTGTGTATTGTAGGAGTATAAGCAATAATGTATTGCACATAACCTGAAACTGTTAAACCTTATATGGACCCCCAAGGATTATATAGACCCTGATTGAGAACCACTGGTGCACATTGTGTGTGTGTGTGTGGTTTTTTTACTTGTTGTCATGCCTTTTCACCTGCCAAGGTAGGTTGAATATAGTTAAGTCGATTACTCATAGGTATTTCCAAATATATTTGTAAGACATCAATTTCTGGGCATAAATTTATTTCTCAATTCTATCATTAACAGATAAATAATAATAAATTGTTAATAAACAATACAACTGAATTTTAATTTTGTGCTTGCGGTGTTAGCTGCAACTAAGCACTAAAATCAAAGGATGAAAAAATAGTTTGGAGAAATTTACTTTTCGAAACAATCTTATATAAACGCACAGGGCGTAAACAGGAAGCTGGTCTTAAAATGGGGCTGAACTTCCTTTCTTATGCGGAAAAGTGCTTGTTCTATCTTTTGAACCCTCAACAACGCTGCATGAACTGCAGTTTCCTGTGGTTCCAGTGATAGATGTTGAAGTTGAAAGAGCTAAAACTGAGAATTAATTACAGAAACTGTCTGCAAGCATGTGGCAGTGACAAGGCTACGGCGCTTTGGAACAAACCTGCAGAAACTGGTAACAAAATCAGAGCTAACCACCCAGGTATAATAATCAAAGACAGAAGGAAATCAATGTTAGATATGAAGAGAAACATTAAAATGTAAACAAACAAGATATGGGGAATGAATGTAAAAATGGTTCCAGTAATAATTAGTGCAGAGAGCAAGATTAAGGAATATGAACAAAATAATAAACAGCATACCAAGGTTAAGAATTTCTAAGACAAATTCAAAAAACATGAATACAAATTCTGTGTGCATCATATGCATATACACCTCTCATACATGTCATCATCATCATCATTTAACGCCCGTTTTCCATGCTGGCATGGGTTGGACAGTTTGACTGAGGTCTGGCAAGCCAGGAGGCTGCACCAGGTTCCAATCTGATCTGGCAAGGTTTCTACAGCTGGATGCCCTTCCTAATGCCAACCATTCCGAAAGCGTAGCAGGTGCTTTGTATGTGCCACTGGCACATATACCATTGCCATTGCTGTCATCATCATCATCCTTAGATTTCCATTTTTCCATGCTTGCATTGGTTGGATGGCTTTAACCAGCACAATACCTTTCTACTTGGGGAGTTTTTTCTGTCATTATTATTGTGAAGGCCAGCTTCCTCATTACTTCTTTCTGTGCCTTGCTTTTTATTCCTCTTCTACAGAAGGTTCCTTCTGCTTTGATTGCTAAACACTTCTTTGACCAGTTGTCATTGTTCGTATGCATCCTATGTCCACACCAGCGTGGTCTTGGTTTCTTACACACTGAATCTGATTGTACAGACCTCATAGTTGAGAGAGGCAATGGAACTGAGGACAGTAGCTGTATGCCAGGCAAGAGGTTAGAGTATGACAGAAGACACGTCATTTGTGCCACACAACTTCATAAGCTTTGATCCCTTTTTATTCTATGTGTCATAACAACAACCTACATGTGATTTAGAATAGTGTTACTACCCAACATGTCTACTAACATCATCCTCTCTAATAATAAAGTCCTTGCCATCTGTTATAGAGGTTAATCTGCAAAAGGGACTCCTTAAAATGGTCCACTTTGTCCATCAGTCAGTCCTGATTGTGATGTAGAGTTCACTGTTGCTGCCTTGTGGCCTCTGACTAGTCGGTATCTCAATTATCTTATCCCTCTACAATAATATAGCAACACTGCCAATTCCATTACTGTTACCTACCCAGGATTTGTTTATCATAATTCTTAAAACTGGCTGATTGTTGGAGATTCTGTTTAACAATGACCAAGTTCTCATAGCTGAATCTGCTGAAGAAATAGATAAATTCCAAAACTGTAAGAAAAGCCTAAAATTTTTAAGTAAACCTAGCAAAACCAAGTGTTTTAGTTAACAGGAAAGAAGACAGGACTCTGCTGCCATCTGGGAAATGGCTGTAATTGATATGCAAGAAAGAGCAGATCAGAATTCTATATGGATGCACTCATTGTAAATTATGGGTATACAAGAGTGTAGTGAATTCAGCAGGATGGCAAAACACTTCGTATATAACAGATGCAGGGAAGTATTTAGCAGTGAATAAAGTACCCAAGAACTGAATCCTTTTAGATGCCATAAAGGCTCCCTAAAGGTAACTGATAGCATCTATTAATGAGGTAATCTAATTAGTAGTGGTGGTGGTGGTGCTCCAAAAGCATAGAAGAAGAAAGGGGTACATGAAGTTTGGGGAGCCATTAATTCTGTTGGTAATAAAAAGTTCCTCCCTCAAAATGGAGAGAAGAATGTATGATGTTTGTGTATGAAGTGCAATGTTGCAAGCTAGTGAAACATGGATATTTAATGCAGAGAATGTGCAATAGCTAGAAAGGAAAGGAAGAAGGCAAGCATACACCATTGGACATGTAATATTAGTGAATGTGCATGAGGGAACACAAATGAGCTGAGAAAATCAAGCTATAAGAGGGATCAGTAATAGCATGCTAAAACTTGTATGGACATGTGGTACATATGAAGGATGGCAGCTGGGTAAAGAAGTGCTAAGCAATCGAAGTAGAAGAAATCTGCAGAAGAGAAAGACTGAGCAAGGCATACAAAGGAGTGATAAAAGCTGATTTCAATGAGCAGAAGATGATAAACAACCAGAATATATGGTGAGATTTTGTGTAGGAGAAAATCTATGTAACCCATACAACATGGAAAGAATGGGCCTAAATTGGTTATGGAGATGGTGGCAGCAAAGACAGGTGCTAAGTAGTGTGGAAAAGTACACTAAAAATTGATGAGTAGTATGAATAGAGAAAGAAACCAATCTACAAGGAACGGTTCACATGAAATGGAAATGTTCCCCAATGTATACATGGCTACTGTTTTGTCTCAACTGATTCAGATGCACAAGAAAATGATATGAACTTGTGATGATGACTTCCTTAGGCAAACATCAAAAAGATAAAGAGATTATGCCTTTCCAAAAACATTGAATGAAGCACATTATTTACATTTGACGGATATTTGTTCTCATCTTTTTTGTTGTTAACATAACGTTTCGGCTGATATACCCTCTAACCTTCATCAGGTGTCTTGGGGAAATTTTGAACCTGGGTTCACATTCCTAAGCTATATTTCAATGTTATTATTATTATTATTATTATTATTATTATTATTATTGTTATTATTCAGGTCACTGCCTGGAATCGAACTTGGAATCTTGGGGTTAGTAGCCTGCGCTCTTAACCACTATGCCATATGTGGTTAAGAGCGCGGCTACTAATCCCAAGATTCCGAGTTCGATTCCAGGCAGTGACCTGAATAATAATAATAACATCGAAAAATGCCTTAGGAATGAGAACCCAGGTTCAAAATTTCCCCCAAGACACCTGATGAAGGCTGGAGGACATATCAGCCGAAACGTGTTAACAACAAACAAGATGAGGACAAATATCCATCGAATGTAAATAATTCCTCATCTCTTAAATATAGAACTGTATTATTGAATGTTGAAGTGAAAATAAATGTTATACCATAAGCCAAGTTTAATAAAACTTACCCTACAAATAGTATAAGGTAAAAAAAAAAATGCAGTTTTACATCATATAAAGCATGGATGCTGGTGTCACATAAAAGACACTGATGCTGGTGACCGATAAAAAGCACCCAGTACACTCTGTAAAATAGTTGGTGTTAGGAAGGGACTCCAGCTGTAGAAACCATTCCAAAGCTGACACTGGGGCCTGGTGCAGTGTCTGGCCTTACCACTTCCTGTTAAACCAATGCCAGCATGGAAAGTGGGCATTAAATGATGCTGTTGATGAAATGAAAATATGGTTGGTTTTCATAGAGGTTTCATCTCAACCATGCCACAGATCAATGGCTGAGGGATTTCAACCATGTTTCGTGGTTTGCTACCTCAACAGCTCCTTTATAAGATCCAGTGGCTAAAGACATCATCAGGAGGAACTACGTCCGGTTTCGGCCCCTACTCCTCTACCGTTTTAGACATGGCAGCCCCCACTCCACTTCAGAGGTTCTTCAGCTCTGGTATTGAGTACATTTCTTCTTTCTCCTTTTTTCTTCTCTTCCCTGGCCTCTTCGATGCAGCATCAGCTAATTTCAGCGGGCAACTGACCATCCTGCCAAATTCCCCTTTAAATACTCACTGGTAGGCTCCAGCAGCCAGCACCAGCTAACTGTCATGTGACACTGTCTAAACTTCAACTGACCAATGGAGGGGAATGGTTGAAACTATTTCCGGGATGAGCTAGCAAAGAAAACTTTATGTCACAGTTCATACCCAATCACTTTTTAAAAAAAAGAATGGCATGTCGAACAACAACAGTCCTTGATTTACTAAATGACTGGTCATAGCTGAAACACGTTTCTCCTTGACCAATACAGACCTGGGACCAAACGACAACAACAACAACAACAACAACAGCTGCTTCTGGATGTAAGTTGAAAGACAGCATTACTCATGACTAAATATTTTTAAAGCTTTAAAATTTCCATATGTGTTCTTCACTAAATCATGCTGACTATATTGGAAAAAAACTCCACTTTGGCTATGTATTAAAGACATAAACAGTTGAAAACATTCATGCTGTATTGAAGCATCTCCCCTAATTTATGCTCTCAAACTGTTTCATATTCCTATTTTAACTGTAGTTTTTATACATTATAGCAATTTTTATACTGTATTATAGTTCAATTTAGTTATGAATTCTCTCCATAAGGTATTTTTATAGTATTAGTTTGTTTAGTTTGCTAAAACAGTATTTTAACACACCTGAAAAGCTGGTGGACATTTTCATACAAAGTTGTTAGGTTTTTTTTTTTTGATGGTGCATTATCGATTTGTTGCTATATTTTCTCTGGTTTTCATGTTTATAGTCTAATTTTAACACATTCAAAATTAGTGTTTTCTTTGTTTTTAACTTTTCTCCTTCACTTTATTTTTCTTTTTTTTTTTTCATTTTGCTTCTTCTTTACAGATTTTATTTTTGAAGCTCTTACCACCTTCAGTCCTTATAGTTTTCAAAAAAACATTTATTTTATAGTGAGATATCCACACAATTATATGGGTAAACTATTTCATATTTCAACACCAGTTATATCACTTTTTTTTTTATTAATATTTATATATCATAATTCAGTGTAGTAATTATATTAAATCTTTTCTTTATGTTTTTGCAATATCAATTTGCATTATTAGTTTATTCATACTGTATTTTAACACACATATAAATCTGGTGGGCATTTTTATTACATTTTGATCTTTATTTTCTCTATCTTCTTACTTTTAAACATTTTCAAAATTAGTATGGTACATTTTATTTATTCCTTTGTGCTAAATTTTTTCGTCATCTCTAAAGCTCTGTGGTATCCTACCATGTCTGTTTTCAAATCCTTTTGTTCACATTAAGTGATTATATACACATGTGGTAATGTGTATGTATAGAAGGGGGTGCAAAGGCAAATAGAATGTTCCAAACTAAATAGTACATCCCTTTCAAAATACATATGGCAGGACAAGGACAAAGAAGTGGACAAAATGATTTCATTGGGTATCCTCGATGCAGCAACGTCTTTTAAGAAGAGGGAAATGAAATATAATATCTGTTTAATATAATTGATGATATTGCTTATAGAGAAAACTTACATTAATGACTGCTTTAATATTTTATTTCATTCAAAATGTACCCATAAACATTGCAAATATCTCTCTGTAATCATAAATTCAATCTGTAGGAAGAGTCTATTATTTTTTAAAGGCGAACAAGAAGAAAATATATTATAATCGCTTGTCTATGTTTCAAATATTCATTAAAGCAAGCAATTATGTGGATGGTCCCACCATTGCCAACAACACACATACACTACCAACACAAATCAGAAAATATAAAGAAAGTGAAAGATGAAATAAACAGCAAGACACAGCAGCAGTAAGCAACCAGCAGAGAAGTGGAAGACATGAGGATCCCCTATAATCATGTAGATATACACTGAGTGACCTAACCAATAGATATCAACAGAAACTTAGAATTCTCAAGATGGTAAACGAAGCAAACAATTGGAGCTGCACAAATTCAATCCATAAAATCGCAAATATATATTCCAGATTTTCTTAATTCCTCAAATTCAACATCAAACTCCATTGGTGAAATCGGTTAAATGTTATCTCGGTTTCAACAAACAACAAACTTTCTACTTAGGAAGATGTCTTCTTTATAACAAAATTTTAAACAAATATAAAAACTACATCAAGTTCACATGATATTTATGGTTTTGAGTACATTAATGTGTGTGTGTGTGTGTGTATATGATATATATGTGTGTGTGTATATAGCTTGATACACTACCATTTTATATGGCTTATTCTTGAATACACATTAATATTGGCCTTGCATAAGACATGTATGTTGAAGCTGGAATGAACATATGCAAGCTTGACATATAAACAGACATTTCAAAAAAAAAAACTGCAAGTTTCTATCGTTTTGAATTATAGAAGATAACAAAATGACTAAAACTGAAAGAGAGAGATAAACGAAAGACGGAGAGGAAGAGAGAGACGAAACCACAACAAGAGAAGTCAAAGCAAAGAGTGAATATTGTTACAAAATGCATTCTTTTCTCTATTTTGTTTTTGTTGGTTTTAATACATATCTTACTGTAAATAACTGCATAGCAGCCGACAGAACAACCTCAGCCTCCAACCTAGGCAACACAGAATAGCAACGGGCCTACCAACAGGATCACCTCATTACAGTCAAGAGCATACAAAATGAAGCTAGACGTTTGACCAGTTACCAATGATGTTAATAAGAACTGGTCAGTGGGCTGGCATAATAACAATGCCAACAGTGAAAGCATTGCAGGGATGCACACACGTCTGTGGGCAGTCGGACAGAGAGCTACAACCAAGATCAAATGCAGAATGGTGCATAATGTATGAAAATACTGGCAAAAGTAATTTATATCATACAACAAATGCAAAAGATAAAAGATAATGAAAGCAGTGGGAAGGGCTTCTCCCGACACACATTACCTCGCCTAACAATGGCATTTCAAAATGTCAACTTTGCCACATGTTTCCAGAATTATTTCAGTGGTATTTCTGTCCAGGTTTTAAAGCCACAAAACTGTAAACATGAAGTATTTAGGGGTGAATTATACCATTTGTGAAGAAAGGCATATCTTAAAGTTCATGTTCTACCAATATCGATCAAACGTCCATTGATAGGAAACAGTGGATGTTT
Source organism: Octopus bimaculoides (assembly GCF_046866305.1). Classification (NCBI taxonomy): domain Eukaryota; kingdom Metazoa; phylum Mollusca; class Cephalopoda; order Octopoda; family Octopodidae; genus Octopus; species Octopus bimaculoides. The sequence continues at coordinate 127,673,971 of NC_142932.1, read as the reverse complement.
TGATTACTTAAGGCCAATTTGCCAACAGTATGAACATGTTGTGTCCCTGTGAACATGAGGTTGAGTTAAGAACAAGGGGGTGGGGGAGGGGGGGAGGTTGGAAGGAAATGAATCAAGTTGCCAGTTACATTTATCGCAAGCAGTATTTACTCAGTCGATTTGCTGTTAATAAGTGTCAAAGGACCAGAATATCAAAAGTCAAATTAATATATGCCTCGTTTATTCAGATTTTTAAGGTCACAATGACTGAAATAGCAAACTGATTAGCTAACATTGCACAGAAGACATAATATGGCATCAGAGGATAATACTAAGTGCCAGCCATCTATTCTGATGAGATCAACTGAAGTTTAATAAGTCTGTGCATGCTTCTGTATGTATAGGCGCAGGCGTGGTAAGAAGCTTGCTTCCCAACCACATGGTTCCAGGTTCAGTCCCACTACATGGCACCTTGGGCAAGTGTTTTCTACTATAGCCTCGGGTCGATCAAAGCCTTGTGAGTGGATTTAGTAGACGGAAACCATGTGGTTCGTAAGCAAGCTTCTTACCACACAGCCATGCCTGAGTTTTAATCAAAACTGTATTGCAAGTTTTATTCAATTGTTGCTTACTTATACCCCATTCCAAAGTCCCATGCTCCACTTAAAGAAAACACTGGTATAGAATATGAATTATAGATAAAAGAACATAGCAAATACTAATTCTTAGGTTGTGAACTAACATTTGGTTGCTTAACTCCAAAAGTCTGCTTAAGTAAGGCTAAAGGCTAAATTAGGGTGCTCTCAGTCTTTCCTTTTTTAAAGCCATCTAACCCCCAAATAACCAAAACCCAGTCTTCCTTAAACACACCCTTTCTTCTTACAAAGGGCTTTTGATGATGTAATCTGAGGTTTCTCTATATCTGAAAAAGGATGGATTGACTCTGACAAATACTTTTAACCCTAGGTTTGCTGTTACTGAACTGGTCTATACTTAAAAGATGACAAACATTTACAGCAGCAGACCTGTTATTTTAACAATAATAAGGAACTAATAGATGTTATTGTTTTTAAGTGTTAATGTGTTTTAGTCGAAAGGTGTAGTTGTTGATCAAAAGTATTCCAGTGATCTTGTCTTTCTACTGGGCATTACTTATTTAGGACGACATTATTCAATGTATTCTCCTATTTCAGAGTATATAATTTGAGAGAGCTTTGGCTGCTACTTCTAGCTTGTCAGGTGACCATACAGAGAAAGCATCAGGGTACACACACTGAAGTGTTGTCATATCAAACTACCAGAAATCAGAATATTTTTTGACACAATCTTCCAACTGAAAATTTTGAAAAACTGAGTTCTTCTAAATTTATTTATAAGATTACTTTATGAGGTTACAGTGAACAAATTAAAATGTCGATTTATAAAACAGACACAGAGATTGCAAACTACTGGTGTAATATTTTCATATACTTTCTGGAACTGTATAGATTGAAGAAGAAGACCACAACAATTAACAATGCTATTTGTATGGCTGTTGTCTTTCTGTACTTTTATTTCTTACTGGAGTTGGTATATGGAAGTGGTGACTGCGTGGAGAGCATTCTTTTGAATAGATTCTAATTTATTGGTGTTCTGATATCTTATATGTCACTAGCTTATCACATCTCTTTGTGGTCTTGTATCCTTTGCCTGAAAGCTTGTCTTCTTCTTCTTCTTCTTCTTCACTGTCTCTCAGTCCTCGAATATTTCTTCATATTCATAGCTAGACAATCTTATGATTTTACTATTCTTTCAACATTCAGTGGAGTTTTAGTAAAATAATTATTGTTATTTATCATGATTAACCATGCAAGCCAAAAGCACACTGTCTAGACAAGTAATCCAAGTGTGTGCAGTAGGCAAGCTTGTATGGTAGCAGTATTTGAGAGATCAGAAAATCTCTTCTTCATATGTGGCTACAAGATGGAGCCAGATTGGCTTATATAGAAACAAACTTATATTAGTTTTAATTTTTAAGAATTGCACGATATATTTTTTTCTTTTTTCCCCTATCAAGTACATCATCAATATGTGATCTGTTTGGCTTATGTAAATGCAAAAGCAGAATTCATCTTATTTAATATTTCCAAGTCTCAGGAGCAAAAATAGGGACAAAAATTGCAGATGGGTGGACAATTCTGAACGAAGCTATTAGCACAGTCAGAACAATGAAAAAATGTGAGATATATGTTTAGATAATGCAACATGCATGGACAAATCTTTATGCTTGTATAACTAGAAATACACTCACATACACACACAATGATTTTCCTTGGTTACTTCAATGAATGCTGTATAAAAATTACATTGTTTCAAGTGAATCATTCCAGTGTCATATTTTTATAAAACAGTCACATGTACATATACTTTTTTTTTTCTATAGTAAAATCACTAAATAAGAAAGAGCACCTAAGATAATATTGTGCTGAATAGCTAAAGTATCCTGCAATTAATTTAAATGTGATTACCAAGAAAAATATGATTGAATAGGAATCTTATAATTTAACAGCAAAATTCTAAAATGGTTTGCATTTATTTGTGGGTGTGCATGTGTTCGCACACGTGCATAGTCGCTGGTTGCTATGAGTCATATGTGTATTAAAATGCTGCTGTGTGTTGAAGTTTAAAATGTGTATGTGCAGTCATTCTATAGCTATATGTGTTACATATTTTCTGTGTGTATGTGTGCCTTTTCTAAAACTGATATGCATTGTGTGATGACAGACAGGGATTTTAGATTTTTGAGGGTAGTTTCTGCAACAACATATCTGATATTAATTTTAAAATTTTAACTTTTTGTTTTTAATAAAGTGGTGACTTTACTTGTTATGGAATAAATATTAAATACCAACTAATAACCAACAGGAACTTATATATTTAAAATAGTATAAGTTATGTCAGCTTCTGCATATTTTGGGGTTGGCAACTGTCATCCAAAAAATGAAAGCTTTATATTCATACTAATTATATTTATATCAAGTCAGTATTTTATTGGAACCAATATGTAAGGATAACATTATTTTTTTTTTTGTTTCAATAGTAAGTAAAAAAAATTTGGTTTGTTGGTAACTTGGTGACAGTTATTTTACTATTTTCCTGTCAATTTTTTATTCTAAGTATAACATGTTTCTGTAATAAATTATAAATTTTAGGAGTTGCTGTTGGTTCTGAATGTCATTGTTGAGAGAATTGACTCATATGAAGATAAGCTTAAAAATAGATTATTTGAATAATATCTGACCAGTGAGTCCTAAAACTGGACGCATATTATTCAAATACAAGTAATATTTCATAGAAGATACTAATATCCCTAAGACTGTTCACCAGCTTTATTTGAAAGGTTAAAAACATGTTGAAAGGGAAATATGTGGATGTGTGTCTTTTCATCTTTTACGTGTTTCAGTCATTAGACCATGGCCATGCTGGGGCATCACGTGGAAGAATTATCAGTCGAATGAATCAACCCCAGTAATTATTTTTTTAAAGCTTGGTGCTTATTCTATCAGTCTCTTTTAATGCGCTGCTAAGTTACAGGTAGATAAATACACCAACACCAGTTGTCAAGCAGTGGTAGGGGACAAACACAGGTACAAAGACAGACACAGACATGTATTATATGACAGGATTCTTTTCAGTTTCTGCCAATCAAATCCACCCCTAAGGCTCATGGCCATAGTAGGAGACACTTGCCCAAGGTACCATGCAGTGAGACTGAACAAACTTCTTACCACATAGCCAAGCCTGTACCTACCTACCTACCTACATATATACATACATACATAGATAATAACAACAAATGGAGCAAAACGCATGTCGGACATGCGTTTTGCTCCATTTGTTGTTATTATCCATATATTCTCAAAATGTATCACGTTAACTCGGTATATCAACCTGTAAATCGGCTGGGATATCTTGTTTTTTAGTGTAATTTTGCTACCCATGGTAACTATTAACGTATTCAAATTATCGAAAGTTTCAATAACTGAGATAATATTAATACACATAAAATTACATACATATATATATATATATATATATATATATATTAGACAGAATGAGATAACAAAGCCAAGGCTGTGAGGAGTTTTCAGGATATTTATAAGGAAAGAAATATAGTCTTACAGCTGTTTCTGGGATATCATGGATTTCCCTTCATCAGAGACAATGGGAGAGAGGTATATGTTTGATTTCGAAATAAGGAATTATTATGGAAAAGAAGAAGATAGGGAAAATAGAGGGAAATAAGAGAATTAAAATAGAAATAACATACAAAACATTGTAGTTGCAGTTCCATTATTTGAGGAAAATGGTGTATAGAAGTGGTAGAAAGTTTCCTGTACACGGTTTGTAAGTTCCACTAGTAGTTTGTGTTTAGTCATTTCAAAGTATGGAACCATGGATTTAACCTTCATACTGCCTAATATTCTCCCAATAGCTATATATATATATATATATATATATATATATACACGTCAAGGTCAGCACTTGGAATCACCACTACTTTATTATCTCCTTTTCTTCCTAGCTCTCCTGTGTAACCCCTCTATCTGGCATTCACCATGATAGATTGCTAGCCACTAAACCTTTTCTATTTTCTCTCATTGTTTATTTCTGTGTTCCTTTCTGTGGAGGAGCGTAGGCTCAAAACGTTAAAGACTTTTTCAATTCACGAGCGTTATACTAATACATCTGTTTGTTTTCTACACCACCTGTCTTCGTCTGTTGTTTTTTTGTGAATTCTCCCTATATATATATGCGGAGTAGATGGAACAGGGACAACTGACGAAGGGGTATACTCTTTATGTTGCATGTCTCGTTTCTCTGTTTGTTTTTTACGCTGTTCGAAAAAAGTTTGTTTTCTGTTTTCGTTTCTCATTGTGTTTAACGTTTTCTTTTATGTCCTGTACCCATACATGCATGTATGTATACATATATGTATGGATATATGCATATATTATTGATATTATATATATATATATATATATATATATATATATATATATATCTATATATAAACAATATATGAGTATATGCATATATATGTACATGTATGTATATACGTTCATCTACATGTACATATAGATACATAACTGGGTACATGACGTGGCAAAAGAACAAGGACAAAATGGTAAACAAGGTGCAACAAACAAGCAGGCCACATAAAAACATCCCCTTCATCAGCTGCCACCATTAAAACTCCGGCGTTTTGAAGAATTAAGGCAGTACGCAGCGTTAAAATGGTTCTTATATATATATATGTATATATATATATATATATATATATATATATATAGAGAGAGAGAGAGAGAGAGAGAGAGAGAGAGAGAGAGAGCTATTGTGGACAATAGTAGGCAGTATGAAAGTTGAATTGTTCAATGAGAGAAGTGTTCAGTGTTCCAAGTTCTTCGACCATTTATTTTAAGATAGGTGATTTATATTTGTTTTATAAGAAAGTATTGCATTCCTCCTACACACCTACAAATACATTAATAAAGTAACTGCACAACTTTATCAAGGAAAATATTCATTCAACAGAAATAATGAAAAGAGTATTCACCATAGGTTAAAAATAAATATATAAATAAAAAATAAATAAATAATATCAATAAATGAAAATCTAAAAATCTTCTTTCTGATAGTAACACCATTCAGTATGAATTAATGTTTTGTTTCCTCTATGCAGATTTCCCCTCTAACGAGTTTACTTTGGTCAAATACATTGTTTTGTACAAATAAGTGTTTATAGTATGGCAATATGGCTGTGTTGCGAAGAACTGGGAATGAAAGAAGCAAATGGAAATAATGGGATGCTGCAAATATGTGCAATCCAAGCCAAGTGAACAAGAGAGTGATGATGACGATGGTGGTGGTGGTGGTGATAATATGATGATGACGCTGATGATGATGGTGGTGAGAGATGTTTGGCACTTGAGTTCAATTTCGTTTCAAGTGTAAAGTACAGGCATGGGTGTGCGGCTAAGAAGTTTCCTTTCCACCCACATAGTTTGGGGTTCAGTCCCATAGCATGACACCTAGGGTGAGTGTCTTCTACCATAGTCCTGAGCTGACCAATGTCCTGTGATGGGAATTGGCAGATGGAAACTAAAAGAAGCCCATTGTGTGTGTGTGTGTGTGCATAGATGTACAGCAGAAAGAAAGAATGGAGAGGTAAACAGTTGGTATCAGCTCAAAGTCTGGAATTTCTATATTTAAACATAAATTGCAGAGCTGTTACACCTGTGTGCATCATAGAAATAATGGCATAAGGTGTACAGATTGTCTGTTACAATTGTTTCCTGAAAAGGTGCACATATGGGGCTTTTGCCAGCAAACCGATATAAGCTTTCCATATGGTAGTGGACCATTCCATCTTCAGAGAGGTGGAGCCTTAGTACAAGATTTTATCTGTTAGCAGGTCCATCTTCAAAGAGAAAGTGAGGTAGGTTATTAGTGGAAGAGATGTGAGATATAAAGAAATGATAGGGGCAGTATGAATGTATGAGGGTAGAGAGAGAGAGAGAGAGAGAGTAACTCTTGTAGCAAGTGACAGGCATAAACAGATTATGAGTTATATTTGTATATATATAGGTATGTGTGTGTATATATGTATATATAAGTCAGTAAATAGTGGGGTTGTGTTAACCGCACGTGGAGAAATAATAGGAAAATGAAAAATAATAATAAGGCAGAATGTTAAACTGGAAGCATATTTTAATAAAGATTTCTCTAACCGGCTTTCATTGCGAAGCAAATTTTCAAGAAGAGGGAGAATGAAAATGTTTTTACAAAGAAGTACAAAATGAAGAAAATAATATGTAAAAAAAAATAATATATAAAAAAATATATATACCAATACATTATATTGTCTTTGAGCTTTTGAAGTTCAATGGTAATTCATGTATATAATGTTTGGAAAAATAAGGATGCATGAAAATTGAGAATTGTGTTAGGTTTAAAAAAAGGGTTAAAAGTTTGTGTTAAGCTGGACGTGTGGTGTCAAAACAGGAAGTGTGTCTAAGGGGAGACAAATGTTTTTAGTTGGAGTTATGAACTCTTTTTTTCAACATAAACTTCCTGTTGAAAAAAAGAGTTCATAACTCCAACTAAAAACATTTGTCTCTCCTTACACACACTTCCTGCTTAACACAAACTTTTAACCCTTTTTTTAAACCTAACACAACACTCAATTCTCATGCCTCCTTATTTTTCCAACCATTATATACATGAGTTACCATTGAACTTCAAAAGCTCAAAGACAATATAATGTATTGGTATATTTATTTTTTTATATATTATTTTTTTTTATATATTATTTTCTTCATTTTGTACTTCTTTGTAAAAACATTTTCATTCTCCCTCTTCGTGAAAATTTGCTTCGCAATGAAAGCCGGTTAGAGAAATCTTTATTAAAATATGCTTCCAGTTTAGCATTCTGCCTTATTATTATTTTTCATTTTCCTATATATATATATATATATATATATATATATATATTCTTTTACTTGTTTCAGTCATTTGACTGTGGCCATGCCTTTAGTCAAGCAAATCACCCCAGGATTTATTCTCTGTAAGCCTAGTAATTATTCTATCGGTCACTTTTGCCGAACTGCTAAGTTACGGGGACATAAACACACCACCATCGGTTGTCAAGTGATTTTGTGTGGACAAATACAGACACACAAACATATATGTATACCACAAACTTCTTTCAGTTTCTGTCTACGAAATCCACTCACAAGGCTTTGGTCAGCTTGAGGCTATAGTAGAAGACACTAGATCAAGGTGCCATGCAGTGGGACTGAACCCAGAACCATGCGGTTGGGAAGCCAGCTTCTTACCACACACCCACTCCTGCTAAAATGAGTAGGGAAGAGAAAGATGAAGGATAAAGTAGGCAGAAGACCATATGCATAATGGCAAAGATCATAATTATTATGGTAACACCTTTTGTGGTGAGTTAGAATTATCAGATAGTCAATGGGGTAGGCAATGTATGTATGTGTGTGTGAGTTTGTGTTGTTCCCAGTTTTCTGTGTAATCATGCTCAGGTTGTTTGTAGTTGGATAGGCCAGGAGATTATTACCTCATTTGGAAACAGAGAGGGGTTGGTATCAAGAAGGGCAATGGACTGGACAAAGCTCTGCTCTAACTAACTCTCATCTGACCCATGCAACCATGTAAAAGTAGATATGATGATGACGATGATGTAAGGAAATGTAATTTAGATTACGTGGCTAGATTATAAAGTACCTGTACTGGTGTCACATAAAATCACCCATGATGGTGCCTCGTATAAAGCACCCTTGTAGGTGCCACATATATATTACTGGTGCTAGTGTCACATGAAAAGCACCCAGTACATCCTGTAAAGTGGTTGGTGTTAAGAAGGGCATTCAGCCATAGAAACCATGCAAAATCAAAGGAAAGGAACCCGGTGTAGCTCCTGGCCTTGCCAGCTCCTGTATAGCTGTCCAACCCATGCCAGCATGGAAAATGGACATTAAATGATGGTCATGATGACATATATATCATGTATGTCTAAGAATCCATGAGTCAAGAAAATACAGGCATTCCTATATTTCTCAGTGATGTGGTGATACTAATATTTATACAATATATTATAGATTCATTTCGGTTTGTTTAAAAATTGGTTTTGTATACAACAGTTCCGAAAACCAATATTTGACAGTCTTTGCAGAAGGGCTGATTAGAAGAGTAAAGTGGCAAATCTTTGCCCATTATGGATCAATGACTTCCAGTGGTAAAGAGCTACCCACAAACTCACATGTATGAAACCAATTGGAAAATCAACTAAAATGGATATATAATACAATATCATCGTCGTTTAACATCAGCTTTCCATGCTGCCATGGGTTGGACGGTTTGACTGAGGACTGGCAAGCCAGAAGGCTGTACCAGGCTCCAATCTGATCTGGTAAAGTTTCTACAGCTAGATGCCCTTCCTAACGCCAACCATTCCGTGAGTGTAGTGGGTGCTTTTACATGCCACCGGCATGAGAGCCAGTCAGGTGGTTCTGGCAATGATCATGCTCAAAAGGTGTTTCTTACATGCTACCTGCACGGGAGCCAGTCCGGTGGCACTGGCAACGACCACACTCAAATGTTTTTCACGTACCCTGCATAAATACTAATATGTATATATATAAAATCGCTATCGTGGCCGATGACAGTACCGCCTGATTGGCACCCGTGCCAGTGGAACATTAAAAGCACCATTCGAGCGTGATCGTTGCCAGGGCTTCTGACTGGCTCCTGTGCCAGTGTCATGTAAAAAAAAAGCACCATTCGAGTGTGGTCGTTGCTAGTGCTGCCAGACTGGTTCCTGTGCAAGTAGCATGTAAAAAGCACCATTCGAGTGTGATCGTTGCCAGTGCCAGTGGCATGTAAAAGCACCCACTACACTCTTGGAGTGGTTGGCATTAGGAAGGGTATCCAGCTGTAGAAACTTTGCCAGATCAGATTGGAGCCTGGTGCAGCCTTTTGGCACGGAAAGCGGACGTTAAACGATAATGATGATGATGATGATGATATATGTGTGTATGTATGTTCATTTGTTCCCCCACCATCGCTGACAGTTGGTGTTGGTGTGTTTATGTCCTTGCAATTTATCAGTTCATCAAAAGAGACCAATAGAATAAGCACCGGGCTTAAAAAAGAAATAACTCCTGGGGTTGATCTGTTTGACTAAAATTCTTCAAGGCAGGACCCTGTACAAAGAAAAGCATCGACAAACAAAGTCATCAATGTTGCAAAAGATACTTAGGGGATTTCTACAAAATACTGATCTAAAAAGGGAGCTCTACCTGTGATATCTGTAAATTGAACGAAACAGAATGTGGGACACACACTCCCTTATATGAATCCAAACTCAAGGTTGACTTCAATGACAAGACTTACTAAAGTAATCACTGAACTCTGTCTGAAGTTGAATGCTCTAAAATATTTGCTTTACAATTTCGTCTGCCATTACGTTCTGAGTTCAAATTAAGCTGAGGTCGACTTTGCCTTTCATCCTTTCAGGGTCAATGAAATAAGTACCAGTTACACACTGGGGTCGATGTAATTGACTTAATCCCTTTGTCTGTCCTTGTTTGTCCCCTCTGTGTTTAGCCCCCATTCCCTGTGGGCAATAAAGAAATAAATATGTGCTTTGTATTCTCATGTGGATAGGTGAACAGATGCAATGCAGAATAAAAGTGTTTTTTGAACGGAAAAAACAATGAAACCCTTGTAGTGGATTTGAACTCTTGACTCATAATCAGATAAATCCAGTCAATCATCTCACCATTATTATAAAACACCCAACTCTGTAGTCTTCCAGGAAAATCAATTAACAGTTAATCAACCCCCTCATCCCCCCCAAGAACCTCTCTTCCACTACTATCAGCATGAACTGAAGGTGTAGGTGTGTAATGTAGTTTACAAAGCCTTGATGGTCTGTATTAGGAGAGGGAGGGGAATAATTTATAAAAGCTGTATCGTTTATACCACCACAGGAAAAGCAAAGGCCTACATACTAAGAAAAAAAAACAAAAAGAAAAGAATCATTTAGCATGACTTGCAGATAACATGCATGTTTGGGGTTTGTTTTATGGAGAAATTGTGTGTGAAGACTTGTGGGGATTTATTAGCAGGGGGGGGGGGGTATAGTAGGTGGCTCCATCAAACTGTTGCAAGAGTAAACACAGGCAGGTGGCAGAACAGAAGCAACAGTTAATGGAAATCAATGGATTATCTTTATAATTTTCCGTTTTATCAAAATTTTGTTGCTGTTTAAAAAGAAAACAAAAACATTTTATACACTTTTTTTTCTCTCTCTCTATTATAGCAGGAGTTAAATCATTCTAGAAACTAACAAATTTAATATATGAATTTCATGGGCAGGTGTTTTACAGTCGAATGCACTTTCTAATATTGGTTGCTCAACCATGAAGAGTGTTGTGATGACTGACACAGTAAAACCCCTGAGCTTTAAAACATTTAGTTCAATAAGTTAGCTCAGTGGGTTCAAATCCTTTCAACATTCACTTTACTTTGTCTTCCATTTATACAAAGTTGATAAAATAAGCAACAGGAGGGTCAATTCATTTCACAAGGACTCTATTTCTCGACAAAAGATGGCTTCTGCTAACAACAACCAAAACCAGCTGTTGTTACCACCACCGCTTCCACCACCATCATCATCGTTTAATGTCTGTTTTCCATGCTGGCATGGGTTGGACGGATCAACCGGGGTCTGGGAAGCCAGGATGTTGCACCAGGCTCCAGTCTGATCTGGCAGTGTTTCTACAGCTGGATGCCCTTCCCGATACCAACCACACCGTGAGTGTAGTGGGTACTTTTTATGTGCCACTGGCACAGGGGCCAGAGGAAGCTTCAACGACCATGATTGGTTGGTGCTTTTTACGTGCCGCCAGCAAGGAAGCCAGTCAAGGTGGCGCTGGCATATTCCACATTCGGATGGTGCGTTTTACATGCCACTGGCACAGGGATCACAACTACAATTTCCATTTGATTTTGATGTTGATGTACTTGACTCAACAGGTCTCCTCAAGCACAGTAGGTTGCCATACGATCCAAGTGGGCTGGTTATGCGACACTGGTGTACGTTACAGCTGTGAACTCACTTTATTTGCCGGGTCCTCTCAGTCACAGCATATCTCCAGAGGTCTCGTTCTCTTATAATATTCAAATGTGTGTGTGTGTGTGTGTGTGTGTGTGTGTGCTGGTGTGGATAGGCTTAACATTTTTATGTCTGAATTTTGACTTTATTAATACTTGTCTCACATTAACAAAATTAATCTCATATCAAAGTTAAATAATTCTACAATAACCAAACCAAACACTACAAAACACTCTCATGAGTTTTCATAAGTAACAATTTTTCAAAAAAAAAAAAAAAGCAATAATTTATATGGTGGTTAGTTTAATTAAGGCACTAGAATAAAACTGAATTGCTTAGAGGCACAACAAAATTTGAATTATGGAAACTGATCAAAAATATGAAAAAGAAGGAGGAATATATTATGAAGCTGCCTCAGATATCTTATCTAGAAAGATATATTAAATTTCCAAATGAAATTTTGAAATTTTAATTTTGAATTAAAAGTATATAAATTTAGAACTGTTTAAAAACATTGCTGAAATTTTCTTACAAGTCTGAAAGAGAAACTTAAAAGGTAAACATAAGAACTTGATATGAAAATTATCAAGAAAATCAGTTTAAAAGTTTCCAATTCCATGATGGGACAATAATTGTAAATTCGGACAGGATTAAGTTGTGTGATATCTCCATTGCTTTTGTGAGATTCTTTTATCAGGGGTGTTAACTAAAGATGTCAACGAATGCAACATGCACAGAAAAACACACTATTTAAGTTATAAAATAAATTATTATGATTTACTCAATCTTTTCCCTTCTTTGCTGTTTTTTTTCACTTTGTGAGTAGATTTAGTAGATGGAAACTGAAAGAAGCCTGTCATATGTGTGTCTGTGTTTGTCCTCCCCCACTACTGCTTGACGACCAGTGTCAGTGTGTTTATGCCCCCCATAAACTTTGCAATTTGGCAAAACAGACTAAAAGAAATCAGGCTTAAAAAAGTGCTGGGAATATATACCTGAGATGTACATTGCAAGGGGACAGAAGCCTTCCACACTCACGGCTCCTCTGTAATTTTTCTAAGAAACCCTAAGAGTAAGAACAGAGTGTACAACTGAGTGAAAAGTGTGCTCCAGGTTAATAGAAGAAGTTAGGTGGAGTAGCTCAGCCCTAGCTAAGTACTTTTCCAGGGTCTCACTAAGAAGAGGGTATCAGTGATATCCTGTTCTGGAATAAACTCAAACTGCATCTCATTCCAGTTAATTCTCCCTCTAATCAGTTGTGCTATTACTCCTTCAGAAACTATAACCATTGATACAAATCTGTGTAGAAGTGTGTGTGTGTGTGTGTGTGTCAGTGATTACTGACTGAGAGAATGTTATGGTTGAAGGAAGTGTTTCTTAGTGTGGCTGTCAGCATTAAGTTTAAGTAAACAGCTCATTATTATAAGAAAGAAAAAAAAAGTGTTGACCACGATGTATTGAAAGTAAGCAAAATAACAAACAAGATGCACCTTCAGAAAGAGCCAGCATTCTATTGTGCTTGGATTAGAAGCATTACTAAATGAATCACAATCTCCCATTGTTCACAGCATGTTCTATAGTTTTTCGCAGTATCGTACAGCAAACCTGCACAATGGAACTGAGTGCAACAAAAAGCAGGAAGGATTGATCAAGATGCAAAATGCTTGTTATTTGATAGGGTAAAAACATTGAAGGGTTATCGAATCTGTTCATTTCACATGCTCTAATAGTGAAAACAGGAATCACACGGCAACAAACAAGAAAACAAAAGTCGTAAACAAAATTGAAAATAAAACAATTTACATATACACACAGACACACACACACACTGGCATATTTACATATGTTCATATTAAATTAATGTGTGTGTGAGAGAGAGAGAGAGAGAGAGAGAGAGAGAGAGAGAGAGAGAGCATTAAATATAACACCTTGTGGAGATTTGTTGTCACTATATTCTGAGTTCAAATTCTTCTATGATTCATTGTACACTTTGTCTTTTCAATAGAATATGAACGGGAACAGTGCCCCAGCATGACCACAATCCAATTAGTGAGACCACTAAATAAAAAGAAAAAAAGAAACCCCTCTCATTCTCACACATAAACATACGTATGCACACACACATTTAAATATACTTGTATGTATGTATATAAATATCTACAGTTCAGGTGAATTGCACTTTTCCTCATACAGTTTCTAATACCATCATAGTGTATACACAGGCATATACTACCGTCCTTAAAGTTAAAATGTGTAATTAATTTCATAGATATCTGTCAGCATTTTCTGAATATTACAGAATGTTTATAAGGTTTCTCTGAAATACTATGACAAGTACAGATTGATATAGTGAAAGTTTAAAGACTTCAATCACAACTCTCAGTTTCATTACCATGCTTTCTTTCATTGATTTAGGTTTCAAACAAACACAATTTTCATATAACAGAGTGGGGCTTCATTCACTTAATACTCATAACAAATGAATATATACCTAACGATATAAGTATGAGTTGGCATATGTTAAATTTATATAAATGCAGACCTCCACCACATACATTCGTCATATACATACAGAATCTTAGCTTGATAATGATGCCCAATTACAAGACTATTATATACTGCTCTACATCTTAGAGTGTACTTCTATTGGATTTATGTATTCATTATCATCATCATCATCATCATCATCGTTTAATGTCCGCCTTCCATGCTAGCATGGGTTGGACGATTTGACTGATTACTGGTGAACCAGATGGTTACACTAGGCTCCAATCTGATTTGGCAGAGTTTCTACGGCTGGATGCCAACCACTCTGAGAGTGTAGTGGGTGCTTTTACATGCAACCGGCACGAAGGCCAGTCAGGCGGTACATGGCCTGTACAGCTTTCACCAGCCACTAATCTATCCATAGCCTCCTCAGAGCCCATCTTATTACACAGTGGGGTACTTTATCAAAGATTTTCCTCTAGATCAACAAATGCCAAGTATAATGGTTTATTCTTAGCTAAGTACTTCTCTTGCAGTTGCCTGACTATGAAAATAGACTGAATTTCATCTAGCCTAATTATGCACCTAATTAACTGGGCTATAACTCTCTCAGTAATTTTCATCACCTGGTCAAGCAGTTTCATGCTTCTGTCTAAAGCATCACCCTTACCCTTGTAGCAGCTAACAATTATGATGCTACACCAGTCATTGAGTATCACACCTTCCTGAATGACCTTATGTGGGTGACTAGCATGTACCCTACTTTACTGGATATTTTGAACATCTTAGCCATGATTCTGGATGGACCAGTGAATTTTTCGCTTCTCATGGTTTTAATTGCCTTATCTACCATACTGTTGTCCACTAGGATAGCTGGTCTCTCTGTTGGGTTCACATGAGGGAAACTCTCTTTATCCCATTCACTCTCTGCATTCAACAGTCTCACAGTAACTTTACCATGCCTCTTCTCCACATCACTAAGTGCAAGCATGCCATTATCTATCCTACTTCTCTCCTACATCTCGATTCTTACAGACACACGATCTGGCAAACCTGACCTCCTCAAGACTCTGATCTTCATGTCATATGACTTTGGCAGACCTCTTCTTTTCTGCTTCTACCCTAGCTAGACAGGCCTGGCGTCTAGCTTCCCTTTTAGCCTCTTGATAAGATTCTGAGCTACCACCCCTCATTTCCACTCTTTCTAGGCCCATCTTTTCTCTTTTATGGCCCTGCTAATGCCACTGTTCCACCAACATGTCATGTTCGGTCTAGCAGGAACTTTGTTCCAACCATAAATTTGGTCTGTTGCCCCTAGTAGATTATTCTGTAGGAACTTCCAGTTGTCCTCTATAACATATGTCTCTATCTCTCTCTCCTTCTCATCATAGGTCTTAGTGTGGACATCTCTAAATCTCTGCCCATTTGAGGGATCCTTGAGCTTCCACAGCCTCTGTTTCCATATTGGTTTGTGTCTCAAGATCTTTCCAGCCCTAAGCCTGAAGTCACTAATCACTAGCTTATGCTGAGTTGTACATTTTTCCTCTGGGAAGGATTTTACATTTACGAGCATATACCTATCCCTGTGTCTGGTGAGGATGTAGTCAAAGTGGTTTGTGTATACCTCGGATTGATAAGTGATCAGATGGTTGGCAGGTTTTCTGAAGTTGGTGTTGCAGACCAGTAAGCCATGAGAATTGCAAAACTCCAGCAGCCTTGTCCCCTCCGTAGTCACCATGTACACCCTGAAATCCATCGGATGTTGTCCAACATGTCCATGTCCATTGAAGTCCCCTGCCATGATGTCATCGTCTTTTGTCATTAAGGTGGTCCTCAGAAGAGATTCATAGAAGTGGTCCTTCTGAGCATCTGCAAGTCTGGCATGTGGAGCATATGCAGAGATAGTTGACACAGTTACATCAGACAAGGTTATTCTTAGCTTACTAATCCTATCACATACCTTGACTACCCCAATCACCTTTTGCACCCATTTCTCTGCTAGTAGAATACCTAGGCCTTTATTGTTGCTTTCCCTGGAAAATTTGTATCTACGCCCTTTCCCCGTAAGCAGTCTAGCTGAGGCTCCCCTCCATCATACCTCGTGAACACAGCACACATCTACATATCTCCGCTCAAGCATCTCAACTATCTCTCCAGACCTACCTTTAATAGTGCCATCAGTGATTGTGCCAGAACTGGGAAGAAGGTTGGGGGAATTCTTCAGTTTCTGGAAAGGAAAAGATCTTTGGGGCTGCATGCTTGGAGGCTGCAAGTCCTTCTGAATTAGGTAGACAAATATTACAATAACATTTTCAATTTCCTATGTCTAGGGGCTGTAGATGTTTGTTTTTATGTTCAGTTACAATAAAACAATTTTACATAAACTAGGAGTTGTTCTATACTGTTGCAGATAATTTAAATTCATTATTCTTAAAGAAGGATAGTAATGATAGTGACATTGAAGGGATTAAATCCAATAAAACTGAAAATATCTAAAGCAACTAACACATCTTGTACCTACCGAATACAAAAGGACACACCTCAATAAGCACACTTGTTTACAAAGTTCTATATACATGGGGAAATTCTAATTTAATCAATAAAACTTTCTCCAAAGCATTTCTCCATAACAACCAACCCTAAAACCTAATTACCACTCTACTCAAACACACACAGCTGAGCAACAGGGACTGTAGAAAGCCAAGATTAACTTCAGTACATCACAGTCTGATGATGGCTTAGCTGGCCAAAACTTTGAAGTCACTGTCAATAATATTTTAGTCTAAGAATAATGTATGTATGTATGTATAGCTATTTATAAGCATTTATGCAGAGACACAAAAGAGCATTGATATTTGTTCATTGATTATTTTCAAAGAAAACTATTTAATATTTAAGATGAAACTAAGATGGTTAATCTATACATGTGTATTTTTGCAAGTAGGCTGTCCATGTGGTGATACAGTCAGTTACATACATTCACAATGTGTGATACAGATGTGATACAATCAGTTACATATATTTACATATTGGGATTTGGTCATCTGAAATAGTTAACATCATTTATCTGTAATATCTTCATCATTTTCTGGCATGAACTAGAATGTAGGTAATGAAGTGGAGGCAACAGATGGTATTTCCGGGAATTTGGCACAAATGAATGAAAAGGACTCAGTGATGCAACAGTGCCAATATTAAATATTGGCAGTGACAACCAATGTTGCAAATTAAGAAATGATGCTAACAGTATTTCTTATTCCACTAACAACATTAGAAGACTTATAAAGAAGCCAGCTCTGGCCCCTTTCTTCTTAATTATGGCAAATAAATTTTCATTTCATTTTACAGTTGGGATTAGATTCTCCAAATCATGAAGAAGTCTTTTATATGAAGGCATGACTGTGCATAATAAAGCTTGCTTCTCAATCATGTAGTTTTGGGTTCAGTCCCACTGTGTGGTACCTTGGGCAAGTATTGTCAGTTATAGCCCAGAGTCAATTAAAGCCTTGTAAGTGGATTTGGGAGATAGAAACTGAAAGAAGCCTACCACACACATCTTTGTCTTTGATTTGCAAGATCCTTTATGTGAATTAAAGTGTTGAAAGAGATTTCACTGTCTTTTGGGAGGGTCATTACACCAATAAAAATAACTGCATGTTTATTATTATTTGCATAATGACTCTCCCAAGACACACCAAGTTATGTGTGTATATACGTGCATGTATGTATATGTATGTGTGAGTGAGTTCTTGCCTTCACAGGTGTTTTTGCTGGTCGTAAACATTGGCTTTACTAAAGATGTCATTTGTTTGCAGTCCACTAAGAAAGAATGTTCAGGACGTTTGTTGTTTAACAGCATGGGAAATGATCTCACTTGGAAACAGGTTGGGGCTGGTGACAGAAAGGGCATCTAGCCATAGAAAACTCTGCCCCAACATTCTTCCCTTGATCGGACAGTATCACCATCGTCATCAATTTAATGCTTATTTTCCCATGCTCTCAAGGCAAGAATATTTCACTTGCATGCTTTTCAATACATTTTGTTTTCTCCTAAATGAGCGTTATGAGTGAAGTACTGCTTTTCATTATAGAGCAGCAAAACAAACTGTATTGTCATTGGAAGCTTTGATGGGTTCATAGAAGGTCTTCTAGGTTTTTTTCTATTGATGATGTCCTTTTTGGTTTTTAATTTCTTCCTTCAGAAAGAAGAGCCACATATTTCAATAGTTATGTTTAATTATTTATTTGTATGACACTCGCTAGGGATAAAATATTATTCTTTTCATGAGTATTGTTGATATTTAACCACATATAAGCTCAGATCAAGCAAGCTGTTAATTGAAAACATTCAATGACGATATTTTTTCCCCTGGGGCACTAGATATAAGCATAGGTGTGTGGTTGAGAAGTTTGCTTCGCAATCACATGGTTCTGAGATTAGTACCGCTTTGTGCCATTTAGTGTGAGAAAAATACCTTAGGAATGAGAACCCAGGTTTGAAATTTCCCCAAGATGAGGACAAATATCCATCAAATGTAAATAATGTACAATCAATTTTAATCACAATGCATGGGTTTGTCCAAGGAGTGACACAGTGGATTGAACCAGGGACCTTGTAATTGCTTCTGATCAATTCAGTAATACTTTCTGTGTCATGCACTGTTATAATGTAGTGCTAAATACTCTTAGAGTCTGAGAAAAGGTTGGATGGTCACAGCTGGAATAGTTTTGACCATGAGCAAACTTGACTGGGGTTAAACGAAAATAGAGAACAGGGCATGTACACACATATATATTCTTGTATACACACCACTGAAATACATACACAATAATACAGCATCCTCCCACTAAAAAAAATACAAAAAAAAATGGGAGGGAAGGAGGGAGGGAGGGGGAAATCCTGTGTGAAGCAAGCATGCAAATCAGGAGATATTAAAATATGTAAAAACATGTAAAAACAGGAAGTACACAACAAATGATATGAACTGCAAAACAAAAAGAAAAAAAAAAAAGAAAAAAAGGCTTGTGACTAAATGACAAAAGCTAAAATATAAGATCCTTGCTTTCTATTTTGAAGGGAAACTGACAACAATATATAAAGTTTATCTCTTCCATATTTCCTTTTTTTTTTCTCTGAGTTTTGTTTATTGTTGTTGTTGTAGGAAAGTTATTGTCACTTTGTCATGCCTTTCATTCTTTTTGTTTTTTAATCAAATTTCATTTTGCGACTGCATCTGCATGTGTTACATTGAGGTCTTCTATGTAAATTTATTATAAATAACACCCCTCACACACACACATGCACAAGAGTTCATGCTTATATGATCATATAGTTATCTATTTATACATACACACACACACACACATTTAGAAAAACAGGCAGATAGGAGAAAATAGAGATTAACAATATTTTGAATATTAAGCATATATTCATGTGTGTATTGTGAGATGTAAATCACCATAGCAACACCACATGATGTTTGACTTCAACTACACAAACAGCTTTCTATATGTGACACTGCTGGAGTCATCAGCTCCATCGCCACCACCACCACCACCATTACCACAACTAATTTAACATCTCTACAACAAGGCATTCCCTATGCATCTCTATCAAGCATTATCTCATCGTGGAAAGCCAGAACTTCAAGGTTCTGCTTTAATTACCTGACACTGAATGGATTAAAAGCCTAACTCCATCCCATGATCCTGCATTGTACCCTCTCGTGATAATTTTTCTTCCAGAATTCATTTATTCATATTACATGGCCTTATCAACACAGTCCCTTTACTTGCATATATCAGTTGGTGTTTTTCGTAATCCAAACGCTATGTCAATTCACTGGGGCTCAACCTATCACTGTCAAGTTCACGCTGCACATCTAATGGACCAGACGTAACTTATTCTTTCCCAATCATTAAATGACCCCAAATGTCACCACCAAACAGCAGTATTGCAAAATATATCACACATACACAATAAACACCCATTAATGTCTGCTACAGACACACAAATGCACAAACCCCAGTGGTTTCTCTTTTTCATAATATGCCTGGCACCACTTGCTCCATGTTGCTCCCATTACAAATAAAAAATAAAAAAGAGAAAACCAACAGGACAACATTCTTTTCACCTGTTTAATCAACCTAGGTCCGTCCTTATCTGGTCACCCAATCTTTTTTATATCTTTTAAAATTTCCTTCAGTCATGAGACTGCGGCCATGCTGGGGCATTACTTTGAAGAATTTTTTGTCAAATGAATCGAATCCCAGTGCTTATTTCTCTTTTTCAAGTCTGGTACTTATTCTATCGCTCTCTGTTGCTGAACTGTTAAGTTACAGGAATGTAAACACACCAACACCAGCTATCAAGAGGTGGTAGTGGTGGTGGTGGTGGAAGGCAAATACAGACACCAAGACACACACATATATATATATATATATCTATATATATATATAGATATATATATATATATATGACAAGCTTCTTTTAGTTTCCATCAACCAAATCCACTCACAAGGTTTTCATCAGCCTGTGGCTATAGTAGAAAACACTTGCCCAAAGTGCCACACAGTGGGACTGAACTCAGAACCATGTGGTTGGAAGCAAATTTTTTTATCACACAGTTACACCAGCACCTGTATGAATTACTATTCTTTTTAATTTGAATCTTCATCAACTATTTTGATTAAGATAAGAAATTACATTCTAGGGGAGGGTTAAAGCCTATTAAATCTTGTCAACTTAGGACAAAAAAACAAAACAAAACAAAACAAAACGAAAAAGTCAACCATTATTCTTTTCTTCTCTAGACACAAGACCCAGAATTTTGGGGGATGTGGGGCTAGTCAATTAGGTCGACCCCATTACACAACTGGTATTTAATTTATCGACCTCGAAAGGATGAAAGGCAAAGTTGACCTTGGCAGAATTTGAACTTGGAACATAAAGACAGATGAAATACCAGTAAGCATTTTGCCCAGCGTGCTAGCGTTTCTGCCAGTTCGCTGCCTTCAACCATTATTATTAGAATGCAATGGGATGTAATATAGTCTGGTTGTCTACCAATTCTACCAACCTGTTGCTAGCCATGCTAATTCTGTACTTACCAACTGACCAACACTACATATTGTACACATTTTCAAAATAACACATAGAATTACACATACAGTATAATTATCTGACACATGCATGGGCATATGTATATTGAATAGTTCTGCAGCAATGAGCCAATCAACTTTCAAACTTCAAATATAGTTGAATGTCTTCTTTATATTCACAAAGAATTCTTTGTGAAGAGTAGAGCCTCTTCACGGTATCGACCAGACTATCAGATGTTGTTATACATCACTGATCACAATGCTCTTCGCACTGTTTTAGCTTTCCAATGGTACCACCCTGCTGGTTAGGCAAGAGGGCCAACGTTCCTCCGGCTCAGAAGGTTATTCCATTGCAGGGTTCACCCATTTGCAGCTGAGTGGACTGAAGCACATGAAATGAAGTGTTTTGCTCAAGAACACAATGTGCTACCCAGTCCAGGAATCGAACCCATGATTTTGTGATTGTGAGAGCAGCAGCCTAACTACTAGGCTGTGCACCTTTTAAGTAGAGCTGATTAGATCAGTTAATCCCCGAGAGTTGCTTTTATAAATCATTACACAACTGAGTGTAACCTTCTAGATCAGTCACATGGCTGAGAGCCATCTTTCTAAAGAAGCTGCACAGCTTTGAGACTATTCGGTCAATTGCATATTTGTGCATGCATTTCGGTGCAGTGTCTGACTGGCGACAAGAAATTTGAATGCAAGTCTAAAATTATTTGTACAATCATAGAAACACACTATCTCTCCTCCTCAGTTTGAAAGGGGGGGGGGTGTGAGGGAAGATGAATACTGTTTAAAATATTCAACAATACAACAAGCTATGAATATTCCAACACTTGCCATACCTAGCTTCATCATGATTACAATTATCATGAGCAGACTGTTTATTTTCAATATTATCAAGACTTAAAATATCTGTAAACTACTTCATGAAAAAATTATATTGTGGAACAACCATTTTAGCCATTTGAGATACACAAAAAATTAAATATATTTTTCATTTATTTCAGCAGGTGTTGACCATTGTTATTGTCCAACTGTGACATAGTGACAAAACTCAAAAAATATTTACAAACTTTATTGACATTATTGGTGAGAGAGAGAGAGAGAGAGAGAGAGAGAGATTGTGTGTGTGGTGCTACATAAAAAGCACCCAGTACACTGTGTAATGGGGTTGATGTTAGGAAGGGCATCTAGCTGCAGAAACCAGGCCAAAACAGACAACAGAATCTGGTGCATCTCCTGCCCTTGCCAACTACTGTCAAACCATCCAACCCATGACAGCATGGAAAATAGATGTTGAATGATGAAGATGATGATAGGGGTGGTGTAGATAAGGGGTCCTCATGTCATCCATAATATATTGAAGCTTTTAATTTAAACATGAACATTTCAGTACAGACAGTGTTTAGCAGATTAGTATTAAAAGATTGAAGTTGTATATAGCTTGATTCAAATATGGCTAAACATAAAAAAAAAAAAAATGATCGACCTAAATTTTCTGAGTGTATCTGCATATATATGAGTAAATATAGATGTTAAAACAATAAAGATTATGATGTTTGTGTGTGCATGTAGCAGCAATTGAAGTACTGGTCTGATTATACTTGTTCAGTTCAAAAATCAACCAGAAAGAATGGCAACTAATTTTGGGCACATTTAACTTTGCTAATAGAATGTTTGTTTGAATAGTATAAGACAGGGTTATAGTGTGTTTAGCATACAAAGAGAGAAACGAGATAAGATCAACTAAATTCTTTGGCACATTTGCAGCTCTCTTTAGAATTGTGGATTAAAAAGTGAACCAAGTGCTTTACTTATTTATGAATGGTTGAACATAGAAAAAAAAAAATCACTAATTTAAAGAAAAAAAAAAGACACCATCAAGAATTCAATAAAACTAAGGGATGGAATATGTTAAGGTGGGGTGGAGAGCAGTTGATAAAATTAATAAAATAAGGTAAGTTTGCATGCTGTAAAGAGATGTTAGTTCTGATATTTCAAGCGTGGCCTTTCTTCTAAGAAATGAGAAGTGTGAACATCAGAACTCAGTTCTCCTCACGCACACTTGTCTTATTTTATTAGTAAGAAACATGAGCTTCAAGGGAAGCATACAAACAAGAGATGGGGGGTCGGCTTAAGGGAGATCAGATGCACAGTGATTGATTGATATTTAAAAGGAGCAGCAGTTTCTATCCTATGTATGGTTAAGATGAGTGGAGTAATTGATATGGTGGTGCAACTTCAAGCTTATTTCATTTCCTATTTTAGTTCAACTTCCATAACACTAGACAACAAAGATATGGTACAGGAAAAAAAAAAAAAAAAACTGTTGTTGCTAGGTAAATTCAAGTCATTATTTAGAATTTTTTTTATCATGTCCAGATTTTTTGAAATTTAATTCTTGTTAGTTTGTGCATGCATTAAGATTGATACATAGTCTTACTTGTTTTCACATGACAGGGTGCAAATATAATTACTTTCACAGATGCAGAGCAGTAATTAAGAATGCCATCAAATAGACTTGCTTGGATAAATCAACCAGACAACTCTAGGTCTGTGAACAATGTACACTCATTCAACAGAGTAACACCGTCAAAGCTGAAGCTTGAAAGTAATATTTTGGTTGTAAGGTAGGAGATCAAAACAAGGATTGGGCTCCACATATTGGCCATGCACAGTACAATGCAGTGTTAATTAACAATCTGGCTGAATACTAACAGGAAAGCAATTCCATTCACAGTATCTGTGATTTTGTATGACGAAGATCCTGAAGAGTGGAGACTTTTCATTAAATCTAGTAAAGTGGCTCTTAAAGCTGTCTTACTCCACAATACCAACGAGAAACCTTCAATAACTGTAGAAATAGCACTGATCTTCAGAAAACTTGTGAAAACAAGAGACTATTGTTGAGGATCAGCAAATACAAGGAGCACGCATGAAACATTGGCGTCACCTTAAAGTTATATTATTGCTTCTTGGCTAACAGCTGGGCAACAAAAAAAGAAGTAACTTGTTGTTTCTAAGGGAATAACAGAGTTTATAAAAGCAAAAGCAGTTAAAAGCTGATGCTGATGGATCAGAGAGAGCCATGGTGTCATCTGTGAGTCATCACTTGCCTCAAAAAGAACAAAAAAAAAAACAGAACTGAGAACATGAAGATCTCTAAGGACAAACTCAGTGCATTATCTCTGGAATATGTTATGAATATTCAAAATCATCATCTGTAGAATGGGAATTTAAAGGTTGCAAAAAATACAAATCTTGAGGACAAGACAGTGATGATTCTATGGTAACAATGTCAATGGTGTAGAAATCCAAAGAGTTACAGTTTAGCTAACAAGGCCTATGAATCTTAATAATTTTAAAGATATTGATGGCTAGCTGTAATGATTTAAAAGCTGCCATGGAATGTAACAAAATTACCCATGGTAAAATAGGGAGGACACCAAACAAGGAAATCAAACCATCCAGAAAGAAATTAAATGACTTTTCAAGTATGAAAGGCCCCTAATTACCCAGTAAAGAGAGGATGAAGCTGGATGGTTTTGGCAGTCTACTTCAGAAATATTCAAGCTTTTAAGAAAAAAGTCACTAGACATTATATGAACACAGATGGTATGTGCTTTTTAAAGTTTATTTTGGTGAGGGGGTCAGCATATCTGCAAGTTCTGCAAGACATACAAGTATTTATTACCATAGCAAGAAATTATGGCTCAACATGAATATTTCCAATTACTGGTTCTTCTCACATTTCATTCTTGAGGTGCAGAAATATCAGGAGGATGTTCTTACTTTCTACTGATGAATGAGGTCACTGCTAATTTTGGACAATGCACCTGCTCTCCTATTTGGTCCCTAACTAGTACCTAAAGAACAGAAAATATGGGGCATGTTGTTGCAATTCTATAGTACCTCCATGATCTAGAAAATGGATCAAAGTATAATTTTAGCCTGATTATACCACATGGTCCTGGGTTCAGTCCCACTACATGACACTTTGGGAAAGTGTCTTCCAAAATCACCTCAGGCTAACAAATGCCTTGTAAATGGATTTGGTGGACAGAAACTGAAAGAATCCCATGGTACATATATCTATGTGTATGTGTGATGTGTGAGACCACTGCTTGATGACTGGTGTCAGTGTGTTTATGTCCCCATAACTTAGTCGTTAAACAAAAGAGACCACTAGAGAAAGTATTAGGCTTAACAAAGAAAAATGTACTGGGGTTGATTCATTCAACAAAAAATTCTTCAAGGCAAATGCCCCAGCATGACCACAGGCTGAAACAAGTAAAAATCTTTTAAAAAATTATACTAATATAGAACTTTAGCTTGTGCCCTTCAAAGAGGGTCTCTGCATAATTTTACAAACACATAAATTTCGAAGGGAATGTGAGGTACCTAAATGGTGGTTGTCCTTCAGATGTAAGCCTTTACTCTTAGTTCAGTCAGTCAAATAAGTAACCTTTTCTCCTAATTAGTATAATTTAAGAAGGGATGTCAGAGTTAATTATGTGCGTTTGTCTAAATGCACTGATTTTTAAAATAAGGACCTATTCTTATCTGATTGATTTATCTTTTATCTTTTACTTGTTTCAGTCATTAGACTATGGCCATGCTGGGGCACCGCTTTGAAGAATTTTTAGTTGAATGAATTGATTCCAGGACTTATTTTTTTAAAACCTGGTACGTATTTTATTATTAGTTTCTTTCACTGAACCACTAAGTTACAGGGACATAAACACACCAACACTGGTTGTCAAGTGATGGTGCTGGTAGGGCTGGTGGGGGCAAACACAGGCACAAATACATATAATATGACAGGCTTCTTTCAGTTTCCATCTACCAAATCCACTCATAAGGTTTTGGTTGGCTTGAGGCTATAGTAGAAGACACTTGCCCAAGGTGTCACACAGTTGGACTGAACAGAGAACCATGTGGTTCAAAAGCAATCTTCTTACCACAGAGCCATGCCTGTGCCTATTTGTTATTAAGGATATATTTCTTATTTCTTTATTGCCCATAAGGGGCTAAACATAGAGAGGACAAACAAGGACAGACAAACGGATTAAGTCGATTATATCGACCCCAGTGCATAACTAGTACTTATTTAATCAACCCCGAAAGGATGAAAGGCAAAGTTGACCTCGGCGGAATTTGAACTCATAACGTAGTGGCAGACGAAATACCACTAAGCATTTTGCCCAGTGTGCTAACGTTTCTGCCAGCTCACCGCCTTTAAGGATATATTTCTCTGTACTTAGACATGATTCATTTAAGAACTTATTTTGTATACAACTGATCTCAGATACACATCATACATAAAAAGCAGGGCAGCAGACAAGTGATGATGGGACATATATGTAGCCATGGAAACCTCAGTCAAAATTTCATGTCATTGAAACAGGTGTTCTGTTTACATTAGGGTGGTTAGATAGAACAGAACTGAAATTACAAAAACGATGCTGTACTGAATATCCCTTTAAACCAATTCCAGCCTCGGAAAATGAATGACGATGGTGATGATTTCAATATATATATATATACATATATATATTTGAAAAACTAACTCTTTATTATAAGCTGGAAGATTTGAAAGAAATCATTCTCCAAAGGAATTATGAAAATGCCATAAAAGAATGGTGCAATGAAGATTTACAGGAAAGGACATGTGAATAGATTGTTAGCATTGGGTTTTCAATGATCCTCCTTATGTTATCCTGAATATATTTACTAGGATATTCAAAATAGATATGAGAACATCTTATGGTTCCATACATAGTATGTGATGTACAAACAAACATAAGGTTATTATTAGATATCAGAGAGAGACAGAGAGAGAAGAGAAAGGAGAGAAAGGAGAAGCAACAGAGAAAAGAGTTGGATTGATGAAAATGTATACAAAACATTATTTATAATTTTTTTTTTATATAATCTACCCAGTCATTCCATGGCATATGATGTCTTATATAAGTATTAAAACTAGCCATTCTACCAGGTTATTATCCAACAAACCCATTAGAGAAAATCATATTTCTCCCGTCATTCAATTCTATCAGGTATCCAACAAAAAAAGTATACAACATGAGCTTATTTAAATAGAAAAAAAACTCACAAAAAAACAAACTGAAAGCCACCCAAAACACTTCCATTCCACGAAATCTTCTTACTATGCAAATCACTCACTTTATCAAATGGCATATATTATAAGAAATCTCGTTACTTCTCCAACTAAACCGTCTACAAGCTATTCAAAAATGTATGGTTAACCCACTGAGTGTCAAGCTATGAAATCATAAAAGAACATCTTAGAATTTAATTCACTGTTCTCTTTGCAATCCTATTCCTTTTAATTCTTTCTGTTTGTTCATTTTGTTTTTGTCTTGATTAAGTAAAAATAATTAATGAAGATAATGATTTCAGATAGGAGAAAACTCTTCAAATGAAGATAGGATGATAGAATACTTTCTAATTTTCTTTTTAATATGAAAATTCTTTTTTAATATAGAATGCCTTTGGTGGAATTGTCAGATCAAACTATTTGAAATTATGCCCCGCAGTCTTACGTTTTTACCAATTTAATTCGATATATATTTCCAGCTGTCAGATATTTCCTGTTTTCAAACTTTATTACATTTTATAATGAACCGATACAGGAAAATACTAGCTATCACAGTTGTTGTAGTTGTTGCCACCACCACTATTAACAATGATGACGACAACAAAAACAACAACAACAACAATGACAATGGTAACAACTCTTTAAAATCCTACTGAAATATAAGGATAATGAGAGAATCCCTTGTACCAAATGCTTTTACTGTTTAGCAATGTCTTTGTTAATTGCTTTCAACTTTTCTCTTTCAACAGTTTTTTTTTTTTTTAACTCATAAATTAATGAAAAGAAAAAGAAAATCATAAAAATATATTTCACAATGACCATACATGTTCAGGGTAACCTCGTTAGTTCATTAATAAGATCATTAATAAGAGCTGTTTCTCCAGACAAGATGTTATCATCACTACCACCACTGTAGCTATGTCAATCAGAGGTTCCCAAAATGTTTGGGCTGCCAACCCCCTCGTGGGTACATAATACCCTTAGCGCCCCCACCCCTACTTGTTATGTATAAATAAATATTTTATATTTTACTAATTTATATATACTATGAATCATTTGATATTTAATATAATATTATATAATTTGTAGACAATACTATAATAATGTTGTTATAAATTTACAAGCGTCCCCCAATCCACTGCCTTCCTCCCAATGCCTCTTTTTTCTCTACCGACCCCTTAGACACCAGTGCCCACCTGGACCCTCTCAATGCCCACCGGGGGGGAGGGGTAGCAGAACCTATGACGTAGATCATAATCATAATGTTCTTTCATGTCAAATGTGCAGAGAAATCTATAAAAAAAAACAGTTTCTCAATGGACTACCTCTCTCTCTCTCTCTCTCTCTCTCTCTCTCTCTCTCTCTCTCTCTCTCTCTCCCCCCTACTCCTCCTTAACTTTTACATCTGTTACAACCTTCAGTATTTGTGATACTAAATAAGCACACATCGAAACAGTGATTTCAAAGTCACAAGTAATTAATACACTGGAACAAACTAATTATTTTTTAATGTTTTAATTTAACTTTCTGACATTGAAAAAGAGCAGGGGTTTTTTTTTCAGTTTACTTTGTCTATAAAGAAATATCACAGAAAAATAAGTGCACAGTTTCAAATAGAGTTTCTAAACCATTTTGGAGTGGACGATCAGCACAGATCTACTCACATAACTTGCTTCTTTCTTTCTGGATATTCAGAAAAGTTTCTCAGATTATATAAAACTGGATTATGATTGTAAAATAGGATAGACATAGTTTTGCAGGATTTATGTTTATTTAATAAAAATGTATTCAATTAGGCACAGCTTGAAGTTTAATACAAAAATGTCCATTCATAATTAGCAACATACTAGGAGAATTTCAAAGATCCATACAACTATAAATTTTAGCAAGAAAGTAGGGGGAATCTCTGCCAAAAATGTTACATTTTTATTTAATCTTTTAAGTAAAATGTGCTGACTTAGAATTACAAATCCCATGCTTTAATGAAAGTATTTTCTGACCAGGTTTTAAACATTCAGAAACAATTGCTACTTAATGAGAAACAGAAACAAGCTACTTTGTATCATAAAAGAACAAGAAATGTATGCAAATGAAGTACACACACACACACACACAATCTTGTAAGATGGAAATCATATTTGATTCTATATTTTTTTTGAAAATTCTATAACATAATCTGATTGTAACTAACTACATCATAGAAGAGAGCAGCTATAAAACTTATGTACGATTATGTAAGAGGTCTACAGCAGTTTTGTTTTAATGCCAAAATTAAATGAATATAATTGACTTTGAATATTTGCAATGACATTAAATATTCCAAATTATAAATTGGTTCTCAAAAGTTGAGGAACAATTTCTAGTTTTTTCCCAATACTTTAAGAAAAATCTATAGTGGAATATTGAATAATAGAAACTCTAGCCTTCCTCCTAACTTCAATGGCTATGAAGTGCTCACTTATTCAAAAGATTAAGCAGAATTTCTCATTCTACTCTTGATTCATCTGACCATGTTGTTCCAGACATTCCTTCTCAATGTGATGGTCCTTTATCTTCTTTGTGTGTTACTTCTAAACAATGACAAGAATAATTTCCAGTCTTACCATTTCTTTTGCTATTTCTAGTCTTGTCAATATTTTGCTATTGTTTTTTGCAAAACCACATTTCCAGACATTCCAAGTCATTTAAACTCTTCTAATGTTTAGCTGGGTTTTTTTCCTTAGCTTGCTTGCAAACAGCCCTTGTTCTCCCTATTCTCAAAAATGGTGACCATTCCAGTTCTCGCAACTACCCCTCAAAGGAAGCATTCTTAACAAAGACTTTGAGTTTTTGATCAATCAGATTCTTGTCTTGCACTACGATTAATTCTATCAGTTCCCAGACACACAGTATCATTTCTGTACTTTGTGTTCCAATGCCAGTCTTTTATCTACAATAAGGGAATTGTTGTCATCCTCCTCCTTCTCCTCCTCCTCATCATTTTAACATCCAATTTGCCATTCTCACACGGAACTTTAAGTAGCATGGAGTCAAATCAAACCATTATATAGACTGACGTTGAAATTTTCTGGAGGTGCATAAGAGTCAAGCATTTTTCATCATTCTTCAACTTACTACCTTTCATCTGGTGTTTCTCCTATGTAAATTCTATAAATTGTCTTTCAGATGATATCATGTCCAACCTTACTATTTTCACTTCTTTTTGTATTATAGATTGAATGAGAAATTTGATCTGCCTGATGGGATGCGAATGGTACTTCCTTTTCAGCTTCATCTGTGTTTGGGCGACTGGCGTCAATACTTAGTGGTTGCTTACTTTCAAAACTGCAAAACCTAACTTCTTCCATTAATTATTCTGATGTTTTTAAAAGAGCCTAAATTGTTACAAAAAACACTGGGTGCTATTTTAAAGATAACTGTTCATAAAAGCAGTTCAAGTTTGGCATGAGTTTAGGTTATGGTTAAAGGGGTTGAGAAAGAGTGAACGGTCAACGATTAAAACAGGGGAGCATGTTGGTAGAAATGATGGTTATTAACCCTTTCGTTACTGTATTTATTTTGAGATGCTCTGTGTTTCTTTCAATTACTTTAAATATAACAAAGAATTTAGTAAAATAACTTAGTTATCAATTCAGCTAGTGTTAGGAACATAAATTGTGACTAAGGTTTGGTGGAAGATTTTAATTCAAAATTTATGAAAACAAAACAATTGTACAACAGAGTCAGAGGTGGTTTTAGTCGGGTTGGTATCGAAAGGGTTAAGAATTGTTTCTCTATTATATATTTTAACCCCTTTGTTACCATATTCCTGTTGAGATGCTCTGGGTTTCTTTCAGTAATTTTAAATATAACAAAGAATTTAGTAAAATAACTTAGTTATCATTCTGCTAGTGTTAGGAACTTAAATTGTGATTAAGGTTTGGTAGAAGATTTTAATTCAAAACTTTTGAAAACAAGACATTTGTACTGAGAGCCAGAGGTGGTTTCAGCCAGGTTGGTAATGAAAAGGTTACTGTATCAAAAAAAGATTGATAAAGTAGAGACAAGAGAAAGCCCTGTCACTATGCACTACAATGAAGAAGTCTAACACCTGTAGGTGCAGGTGTGGCTGTGTGGTAAGAAATTTGCTTCCCAACCACATGGTCCTGGGTTCAGTCCCACAGCATGGCACCTTGGGAAAGTGTCTTCTATAGCCTCGGGCCAACTAAAGCCTTGTGAGTGGATTTGGTAGACAGAAACAGAAAGAATCACATCAAATGTGTGTGTATTTGTCCCCTACCACCACTTTGCAACTGGTGTTGGTGTGTTTATATCCCCATAACGTAACAGTCCAGTAAAAAAGACTGACAATAAGTATCAGACTTTAAATAAAAATAAGTCCTGGGACTCATTCATTTGACTAAAAGACTCTCCGGGGTAGTGCCCCAGCATGACCACAGTCTAAGGACTGAAACAAGTAAAAAAAAAAATGACAAACCTCACTGAAAAAAAAGAAAACAAGAAAATGAAAATGATGCAAAAATAACCAAACAAATGGCAGTGCCCCAGCATGGCCACAGCTCTGAGCTGAAAATGAAAAAAAAAAAAAAAAAAAAAAAGAGCCAAAAATTCAAGCCAATTTCCCTGAAAGACTCAAAATACTTCCTAAGCAAATTATTTTAAGAAATTAAGCAGCAGAAAGAAGGAAGAAGAAGAAGAATACAGAAAGTTATAAAGAATTGCAGCAATTTCAAACTAAATATCTTTTATTTGTTTTACTTGTTTGACTGTGGCCATGCAGGAGCACTGCCTTGAAGAAATTTTAGTTGAATAAATCAACCCCAGTAATTAAAATCCTGACACTTATTCTGTTGGTCTCTTTTGCCAAACTATTAAGTTATGGGGATATAAACACACCAACACTGGTTGTCAAGAGGTGGGGGGGGGGGGACAAACATGGACACGCATTATATATATCATTGCTACTATGTTAATCTGTCACATGTTCAAATTTGGCCGAATGCATTTTTTACAATATTTATTTTTGCTGGCAATAGTCGGTTCTTTTGGACAAACTATCATATCTCCAGCTGCTTCAGATGCCAAGATATTAAAAATTGTTGAAGTTTAGTACAACAGTTTGGCTATGGAATGGTAGAACTATTTTCCCATTTTCGGAAAAAACATTTTAGACTTATGACACTTTTGCATAATAGTAATGATGTATGTATGTATGTATGTATGTATGTATGTATGTATGTATATATATATATATATATATATATATATATATATATATATGTATATGTATGTATATGCATAAATAAAGGCTACAGACCTCATTAAGGAATAGCAAAATCCTATGAAAGTACTGGTTAGTTACCTATACAAAGAATGTTGGACATTACAGTTAATACTCCACTGCAAGGTAACTATATAAACTGAGGTTTATATATATTTATTTATTATAATACGATAAGAAAATAGAGAGATAATTAATAAATTATTATTTATTGATAAATAATAATAATGATATTAATTATTTCTTTATTTTCTCATCTTATTATATATATATCAGGTCATCCCATAAGTTCTGTCCGATTTTACCTTTACTAAAACTGAATGAAATTTAACAGTATTTTAGAAAGTTTAATGGAATTGAAAATTATTTTTATGCATTTCTGTACACTTAAACTAATTAAATATTATTTTACAGAAAAATAGAATTAAAATTTTTTTGATTAAAACCCTTTCTAACATGGAAGTATGCAAAGAGCATTTGAGGCACATAATGCTTTATGAGGACAAAAAAGGAAACTCTGCAGCCGAAGCTATCGAAATGTTAAATGTTGTAAACAGTGACTTGTTAAAAGGGAAAAAGCTCAACCACAACCGAGAAGGGAACTTCATGGAAAAAAAGGTTCTTCTCTCTATCTAGTGGGAATGCAAAGGAGTAATTCACTTTGAATTGTTACCAGCTAATGCAGCAATCAATGCTCAAGTCTACTGTCAGCAATTAGAGCATCTGAATCAAGATTTAAAGAGAAAAAGACCCGCTTTAGTGAATTGAAAAGGAGAGATGTTTCATCTGGACAATGCATGATCCCACTCTGCAAAGATCGCTTCACAGAAGATCGAAGAGCTTGGTTGGGAAAAAATTCCTCATCCACCTTATTCTCCCGACCTTGCTCTTTCAGACTACCATTTGTTTCGTAGTTTACAGAATCATTTGGGGGACATAACTTTTGCAAGCCAGGAGGAGGTGGAAACTGACATTTCAGAGTTCTTTGCTATGAAACCAAAAGAGTTTTATATTGATGGGATTAAAAAGCTTGTAAATAGATGGAAGGAAGTCTTAAATAATCAGGGACAGTACATTGATGATTAAATTTCAATTAAATATAACATTTGATCACTTGTTTTCTTTATTCAATATTTGGACAGAACTTATGGGATGACCTGATATATGTGTGTGTGTGTGTGTGTGTATGTGTGTGTGTGTACACATACACACACACACAGATTGGGCTTCTTTCAGTTTCTGTGTACCAAATCCACTTGAAAGGCTTTGGTTGGCCCAAGGTTAAAGTAGAAGACATTTGCCCAAGTTTACACACAATGGGACTGAACCTGGAACCATGAGGTTGGGAAGCAAACTTCTTCCCACACAGTCACACTTGTGCCTATATGGAAACATTTCACATTGAAAAGAGAGTAAAAGAAGTGACCAAAAGGAAAGCAAAAAGTCATTTTTCATACACGCAGGGAATTTCTACAAAGTAAGGAAATTGTGGTATAAGCATTTGGTACTAATGTACCTTTCTCAAGAATATTAGCATCATAAGAAGTTGTTCCAACTGGTTTGTGAAATTGGTTTGCTGATAAGTACCACAGTCTTTTTCTTTTGTTGTTGTTGTTGTTTTTAAAGTAAGCATGTGACAAGTGAATATATGTTCCAGTGTATAAGAATACAGGATCAATCATTCAAGACAAAGTGACCGGCATTAAATGAACTGGAGATGAAAGAGAGCGAAGTTGTTTTTTTTAATATAATACAAGTGGGTGTTGAACAGAAATAGCATTAGTGAATTACAACTAACAGTAATAGATTGAAGCATTTATTTATTCAGCAATCCAATTATGCAGCATAAGTTGGATCTTATATAAAACTAATGCCCATTTCATCAGTGCTGGAGAATAGAAGAAAGAGAAAAAATATTTTCATATTTAAGATTTAATTAAATTTTCCATATTCTCAATTTTTTTTCTTCATTTTCTTTGCTAAATTTTACACAATTATCCTAATACAATTTACATTGCACACACAGCACACATATATATACATGTATGTATATATGTATGAACGTGCATGTGTATATATATATATATATATATATATATATATATATATATATATATATATACATGTGTGTGTAAATAAGCCAAGGAGCTAAGAGAAACAACTGACAGTAGCCAGTTGAATGAATTTAGATGATGAGGAAAGGTGTATGGAATACTATACAAGACAAGCTATTGATTAAATGAAACTATCCTTGCTTCAAACGAAAGTAAACAAATACCTAATGGCTTCTACAACAACAAATGAAATGGGGAGATAATCTCAATGATTTAACAATAAGTGCAAGTGTGGCTGTGTGGTAATAAGTTTGCTTCCTAACCACAGGTCCTGGGCTCAGTCCCACTGTATGACACCATGGGTAAATGTCTTCTACTGTAGCCCTCCTGAGTCAATCAAAGCTGTGTGAGTGGATTTGGTAGATGTAAAGTGAAAGAAGCCTGTCATGTACATGTGTGTGCATGCACACGTGTCTTTGTCCCCAACCACTGCTTGACAACCGGTGTTATGTTTGGTTCAGCAAAAAAAGATCAAAAGAATAAACACAAGGCTTAAAACAGAAAAAAAAAAACATGTCCTGGGGTTGAGTCATTTGACTAAAAGTTCTTCAAGGCAGTGCCCCAGCATGGTCACAGTTTCATGACTGAAACAAATAAATGAAAAAAGAACTCTCCTGAATGAACATGCCATTAAGGGAAATACAATGTTTCTTTTTCAAACATCAAGAGGACACTGGTGAATATACACAGGTTCTTGCCTCATTGAGTGTCTGCTGACATTGTGTGGTAGTCGTAAAATGAGTTCCACTGGTATACAAGCAGTGACATTTATTTCCAATACTCACTGGAATCTTGTCCAACCTTGGGGTAATATTACCTTTCTTGGAAACAGGTGAGGTTTGGCAATAGGAAGGGCATCCAGCTGTGGAAAATCTGCCTCAAATGATCATGGGAAATAGACATTAAATGATGGATATACACAACACACACATGTATGTAGATATAAGACACATATGTACACATACACACACACATGTCTTTATATACCTATTACAGCCATAAGGTATAGGTTATCACAACAAGTCTTTGAGAGGAATAACAAACATAGGAATGGAGTAAACTAGAGCTGAAGCCATCAAACATTTCAGCTGATCATGAGGAAAAAAAAAAACAATAAATAAGAAAATAAAACGATGATAAGGATAATAATAGTTATTCTACATCAGTGGTTCCTAACCTGGGTAGTGACCACCCCTTATGAGTATTGTGAATTTACAAGGAAACAGCAGAATGTCAAGAAGGTGCTATCGAGGTGCTGAGAGTTTAGAGTAATCAAGATTCTTCTTACTAATAAAATATTCTTTTCTACTCTGGCACAAGGCCTGAAATTTTGCGGGGAGGGGCCAGTCAATTAGATTGACCCCAGTATGCAATTGGTGCTTAATTTATCGATCCCGAAAGGATGAAAGGCAAAGTCGACCTCAGCAGAATTTGAACTCAGAATGTAAAGACAGATGAAATAGCGCCAAGCATTTCGTTCGATGTGCTGACGTTTCTGCCAGCCTGCTGCCTTCTTACTAATAAAATATTGAAACAGAGAATAACACTTATATTCTAAGCACATTTTCAAAACAACTTCGTCATCTTGTGAGCAGGACCAAGGTTCAAAAACTAATAAATAAGTCTTCACTTTCTCTAGCAATTTCTATAAAAATCTAACACAAGGGAAAACTAGTCCATGCAATTATCTATAAGTGACACAGAGTGGGTGGGATATGAGAAGTACAATAGATAGAAAATACCAAAACACTGCACAGAATTAACTTCAGTCTGATTAAAATAGTGTGCAGGAGTTTTTAATTTTTCCTTGAGCGTGATGGGGGTGGAGCGAAACATGGGGGAGGGGAGCATTTGTAAAATATTATTCAATGAAAAAGGAGTACTGATCCATTTAGAATCACCATTTTATAGCATTAGTTCAATTCTGTACTGAAACCATCTACTTGTAACAGTAAATCAACACACAGTGATTAGCTTATAAATCATCACGGTAGGGACCAACTTGTAATGTTTAACAAAACTCTCTTGTAATAAAGAACTAAAAATATTGGCTTAAAAGAACATTGCTTTATTTTATTTAATCTTTGAACAAAAGAAACAGTCTTGTGACTACAATAATTTAGGAGAGAAAGCATAAAATTGGATTATGGAGGGGGGAAAAAACTGTTAGCACAACACTTGCTAGCAATACGCAAACAGTTTTGATAGTCTGCTGTTGCTACAAAAATGGAATCAATGCAAGAAGATGGAAGAAGTTGTGATAATTAAGAAAATAACTAACTAATCTTGAAAATTTAATCTCACAAGTTGAAGAAAAAGCAAGAACGAATAAATACTTGACAACAGATTGATTAAGCAAAAACAAGCAAATTTGGCAAGAAAAAAAAAGAAAAGAGGTTGCAATGACACTTCTGTGACACAGAACATAAACCTGAAGCCATTTCGAGTGAATCAAGTCATCAATTAAAGCAGTAGTAATGTGTGGAATTAACAAAAATCAATGTAATAACACTTTAGGTATTAAGAGTAAATCAAACAGTCGAGTTTTAACGTAACTTCTTAATTGAGAGAAGAGTAGATTACAAATGAAGATATATTTTCTACCTGCTCTCACTGCTGAAGTGGCACAAAAGCTGTCGTAGACGAGAAGGTTTCTGTTTTGATGTGAAGACATAGATACCGTTATTTACAGGAGAGGTGAACTAATACATACACACACACACACACACACATATATATATATATATATAAATAACAGCCTTAATTGAACATGGGCAGGCAATCTGCTGAACACAGCATTTTCTGGTGAAGGTCATATAATGGAACACTTAACATAAGTATAAAGCATAATGATGTGAGATTAATAGATCCAGCTCTTCAATATATACACCAATATGTATATATTTGAATGCTTTATTGAGATGGAAGTATGAAGGTCTAGAAATATCAAGGATGGATTGGGGGGGGGGGGTTACTTATTCAAACAAACTGCAAGGAACTCACATGAAAATATGGAAACTAAACTTCATAGAAAAGACAAAACTAAAATAGTTGTTTGTAATACAAGCCTTTAAACAAAGCTGTTCTTCAAA
The DNA here is from genome assembly GCF_046866305.1 of Octopus bimaculoides. NCBI lineage: Eukaryota > Metazoa > Mollusca > Cephalopoda > Octopoda > Octopodidae > Octopus > Octopus bimaculoides. The sequence goes on along the minus strand of NC_142932.1, from coordinate 127,636,107 downwards.
TCAACAAATACAGTAACATGTATTTTAACTCTCAGGTAGTGTTTAGATGATACATACAGACACATATATATATATTATTGTCATCAATAATTATTATTCCACTGCACCTATTGTGTCCATGGCTTACACTGGGTGCACTTTATGGAATTCCTGCCTACACCTTTTCTACATATCATTTTTTCCTCTCAACCCTTTCTGTCAAAGAGCACAGGCTCAAAATGTCAAAGACTTTTCTATTCTTTCTGAACATTAAACGAATACACCTGCTTGTTGTTCCTACGTCTGTCTTTGTCATTTGTTTTCTGTAAATTTGAACTGTGTGTGACACATCACCACCATCTCTCTTGTCTTCTCTTTCTCTCTCTCTCTCTCTCTCTCCCTCCCCACCTCCAACTGGGGTGACCATGTATTTCCTCTGCAACAAGACACCTGCTTCTGCCTGTCTTTTATACTCTAACCGCTCCTCATCTGGCACAAAAGCAACCTCCTTAAATACCCTCAATACTCACAAAGGACCTCTGTCTTGCAAGTTACTCGGTGACCTCACCAGTGCTGGTGCCATGTAAAAAGTATCCAGTCCACTCTGTATAATGGCTGGTATTAGGAAGGGCATCCAACCATGAAAACCATGCCAAAGCAAACCTCGCTAGTGCTGGTGCCATGTAAAAAAAAAAAACACCCAGTTTACTCTGTACAGTGGTTGGTGTTAGGAAGGGCATCCAGCTGCGAAAACCATGCCAAAATAGGCAGCGGAGCTTGGTGCTTACCAACTAATATCAAACCATCCAACCCATGCTAGCATGGAAGACAGATGCTAAATGATGTGTGTGTACGTGTCTGTGTGTAGGTGTCTGTGTATGGTTGTATATCTTGATAAACGTGCATGCCAGTGCAAAACAAAGTGGAGAAAACAGCATCCAAAGAGCAAAGCCAAAGTTAAAAGTAGAGCGTTTTATTGAAGCAGTAAAATTTCACAAACTATTATTCCTCACATTTATAGCAGAACTTATTTACTGCCTCCAGTGAGTAATCATGCTAATCTACAATCTTTAGTTCATAGCTATTCCACTTACAAGCTATCTGAGTGCAGCTGATGTACCTAAACCCGTCTCTCTTGCTATCTTTTCTCTATTCTTTACTTCTATCCACTCTATCCACTGCTGAGGACTCGTCTGCTACTCGTCCCCACCAGCTCCTTTACCTGTTGCTACAGGCAATCTGTGGCCCATGCTGTGGCTATTAAGTATTTTAGTTTTAGTTAATCTGTAGGATTTTTGCATCAATTGTTTGCATGCGCGCGCACATGCACACACACACACATATATATATATATATGGCTATGTGATAAGCAGTTTGCTCTCCAATCACATGGTTCTGTGTTCAGTCCCATAGCATGGCATCCTGGGCAAATGTTTTCTAGTATAACTCTGGGCTAATCAAAGCCTTGTGAACGGAATTTGGTAGACAGAAACTTAAAGAAGCTTGTTATATGCATGTCCGTCCGTCTGTCTGTCTGTCCGTCCTTGTCTTGACATTGTGTCATAGTTATAAACAAGCATTACTGTCAAACCTGTCTGGCTATGTCATCTTAGCTTCGAAACAGGTCAGGATTGGTAACAGGAATGGTATCTGACCATAGAAATTCTGCCTCAAATAAAATTCCTCCTAACCCATGCACACCTGGAAAAGTGGATGTTAAGCACTGATTATGATTATTTAAATAATGTTAGCTAATTGGTAAGTTTTTGGTGGTAATGTGTAAAATAAATTGTTTCTTAGTGTGCATCATCATCATCACCATCATCATTTAATGTCCATTGTCCATGCTGACATGGGTTGGACAGTTTGACCAGGGGGGGAAAGCCGAGTGGCTGCACCAGCCCTGGTCAAACTGTCCAACCCATGCCAGCATGGACAACTGATGTTAAACAATGATGAAGATGATGATGATGATGCACAAATGGGCTTCTTACCTAATCTACTCAGATCTCCCTCCCCAATATCATCTCTCTCTCTCATACTGCAGCTCTCCCTTGCTAACATGGTACTTTTCTTGTAACACAAAACCATCTCAATTCACAACCATCCTTCAACCATTGATATTGTTCTCTCCACGAACACTTTGATCATTTATGTCTACATCACACGGAACCCCCAAATTACCTCTCCTACCCCCACACACTCCTGCAGCCAACCCAACTTCATGTCATCTCTCTCTCTCTCTCTCTCTCTCTCTCTCTCTTATCCTTTCCCCATCAACTCTATAATCATTACCATCCTGCTGCTCTCCTTTGCTCTCTTCTACATCTGCCTCTTCCAACTCATGCATCATTGGTCATCCCCCACCCCTTATCCACCCTTCAACCCTACCCTATGGTTGTGACACACATCCTCTCCCTTCTCCAATTCCTTGCTCTCCCATACACTTTTGCAAACTCTCACTGAATCCCCTAAATTCCTCTATACCTACTCACTTCTACTCATTTTGTACATTAAGGGACCACTAATAATCTCATCACCGCTATTTATGCCTGTGCAGCTCCTCAAAAGAAACAAAAAAACAAAAACATACTCTGGCCCCTTCTCTCACACTTTAATTCCTTCTCTCCAAGCATAAAGCTAACCTTTACCTTGGTTCAGAGCCTTGTGAGCTGCATTGCAACTTCAGCAACGAATGCTAAAAAGTGGCATCCGACAATAGAAACCCTGACGAAAGCAGACACTCGAACAAGATGGAACCACTGGACCCTGTTAAACTGTCCAACCGATGCAAGCATAACACATAGATGGTAAATGATGCTGATGCACAATGTTTATATAAATCAACTTTGAAAAAAAAACTAGAGAAAACAAACAAAAATACAAATAAAAACCACCACTAACAAAATAACACGAACCATTTATGTCTACTTGACCATATAAGGGAAGACTTGTGTTGACTTTTATAGGATTAAATAAATATCCAGTGTGAGAGAGATCAATGGAAGGAAGAAATTGCGAATACATGAGGGAAAGAAAGAGAGAGACAAAGAAAGTAAAACAAAGAGATCTGACATCTGACATGACTTAATTGATGATTAAAATATTTAATCTATGGTTAAAAGATATTAACATATGATAATCATCAGACAACACTCTTCCTACCCAGCCTTCTTTATTATTTAAATTAAAAACAAAACAATGAAGATACTACTGTTAAAAGTAAACTGAACTCATTACTTTTTAATTAGTAAATTAATAATTGTCCAAATTTATATTAATTAAAATCCTATCTGTGAAATACAATATTTATTATCATATCAATTTCTTCTCAGCACAATAACCAAGCGAATTTCAAGCAAAATGTGTATGAGTATGTGTACACACACACACACACCATCATCATCATCATATTCAATTAAAAAGAAATTCAGTTATTTATCTACATTTTTATGGAGTTTGTATTGTATTATACTTGTTTATAATTATTATATGCTAATTTGAAACATTTGGGGCATATTTTTACTGTATAAATTGCTTTTACAAAAAAAAAGAAAAACCGATTTCTTTACAATTCTTTTTATGTTAATGTATTGATCGAAATAAAAGTTAAAATGAGATGACTAGTTCCAATACAACTTTCTTTGGTATTCAGATTACTCTGTCAAATAGAATGCTTATTCATTCGCTTGGTTTTAAATTAATCCTGCATTATCTTGTAGCTTTGAGATTTTGATCATGTCATCATCAGTCATCATCATCGCTTAACATGCACTTTCCTGGCTGGCATGGGTTGGACGGTTTGACTGAGAACTGGCAAACCTGGAGGCTGCACCAGGTGCCAGTCTGATTTGGCAAGGTTTCTACAGCAGGATGCCCTTCCTAATACCAACCACTCTGAGAGTGTAGGGGACTCCAATAGTGTAGTGGCATATTTTTGGAATGACATTATAGGGTAGGTGTCAAAGACAGGATCTGGCTGGTTTGAACATAAAACTAGTGGAATATTTAGGCTGGATATGACTGGTTTAAATGGTAAAAGGGTTAAGAAAGTTCTTGATCTACATTTTCAAATTTTGAATGAGAAAAGAGCAACATGTGTTTTAAGGCCATTTTATCAGCTTAGGCTAGAGGTAGCCTTGTGGGTCCCATAACAATTTTCTTCATTTTGACCTACCTTCTATTTATTTCAAGCATTTGACTGTGGCCATGCTGGAGCACTGATTTAAAGGGTTCTAGCCAAAGAAATAGACCCCAAGACTTATTCTTTGTAAGCCTATTACTTATTCTATTGGTTTCTTTTGGCAAACCGGGGACACAAACAATACCAGTTGTCAAGCGGTGGAGTGGGGACAAACACAAAGGTACACACACAGAATATATATATATATATATATATATATACACATACACATACATACATACACACACACACACACACATATATGCAACGGGCTTCTTTCAGTTTCCCCTCACAAGGTTTTCGTCAGCCTAGGGCAACATTAGAAGACACTTGCCCAAGGTGCCACACAGTGGGACTGAACACAGAACCATATGTCTGAGAAGCAAGCTTCTTATCACATAGCCATGCCTGTGTCTACATTAGTTTTACATTAATTTTATTAAACTTCTAGATTTTATCCATAATGACATCATTATTTTTATTACTAATAACCGAAGCTGATTTACATTTTCTCAGTAAATCCTTGTTTATAAAATCATAGAAATAAATCTGAATCATTCAAAGTACTAACGAAATCAGTGGAGATGATATCAGACATAAAGATTATGAAATCTTTCTAACCTATCAGAGTTGGACCATTGAAGAGGGGCTAAAACACTCAAGACATTTTATCCAGCAAATAAATACTGCATTTAATGTTTATTTTTTAATTTATTTCAGTCAATAGACCGTGGCCATGCTATGGCACTGCCTCGAAGAGTTTTTCAACTTGGTATTTGTTCTATTGGTTTCCTTTTCCAAACTGCTAAGTCATGGAGACAGAAGCACAACAATATCTGTTAAAGACTGTCATACCGGCCATGACGAAGGGAAATAGCCCTGAAACTCGAGTCGCCTTTATATATATATATTTATATTTATATATTTATATATTTGATCCTTTATATTGAACACTCAATATTTCATCTACATTCAATACTTTCTTTCATGGTGCCATCCATTTTTATTTTATTTTATTTTATATATTGTATATTGTATATCATATTATATATTGTATATTCCATATTCTATACCCCACATTAGTTCTGCAGGAATATAAATAAAACATAAAAAACAGACAGTGTTGGAACTCTTTTAAGCAAAATAATATATTCCTCTATACACAATCATACAAAAAAATCCACCCTTTTTTTGTATTTATTTTTACTCGCATATATATATATATATATATATATATATATGATGGGCTTCTTTCAGTTTCTCTGTACCAAATCCACACACAAAGATTTAGTCGGCCCAAGGCTATAGTAGAAGATACTTGCCCAAGGTACCATGCTGCAGGACTGAACCTGGACCCATATGGTTGGGAGGGACGCTTCTTACCAAAACCGGCATGCCTGCGCCTATAAAGAATTGTTTTGCAAAATGTATTACGTACCATATTGAGTAGTGGTCTTCTTGGTCATAGACTGAGATACTTGTGTGTGTGTGTGTTAAATGTAAAAGCACATTTGCATGTTTACTCTTATATAGACACATGCACAAGCAGACACAAACATATTGTTATTGAGAGAGAGAGAGAGAAAGAGAGAGAGAGAGAGAGAGAATGGCAAACCCCATTGCAAAGTGATAATAACTTGATGGCAAGTCCATGACCCGGATTCAATTGTGACCCCCCCCCCCCCCAGTGTAGGGTTAGGGTTAGGGTTAGGGCTACTTGATGCCTGATGCACACACACACTTGACAAAGGCGAGAACGCTGAACAGTTTCCCATTTCCTGCTCTTATAAAAGCAGGGTTCCACATCGATTTCAAGAAATGGTGTTAGTTATAATGCAGAACCATAATAATGTTCACAAACTGATGTTTCATAAAATCAAGATGGAACTGAGCGGCAGCTGAAAGAAAACAACAACAGGAAGGCAACATGCAATCAAGGCAAAACAAATTCAGCACCAAATATAACTGCAATTAACACCAGTTTTTACGCACCAATTGCTCGAGGTCTTTTATCAGGATTCATGGTTAAAAGGCTCTGAATGGCAGCACAGGCTTCTTCTGATAATACCTCATCTCCTTCAGGCCAAGGAATATCTGAAAATAATTTAAGTCCAATAAACCAACAATAATTACAAAAAAAAAAAATAAATGAAATAAAGTCTGAATAAATATGAAAAATTTAAATTAACATTTTGCATTAAAAAAAATTTCCCATTGCAAAATCAATTACTCTCTAAGATGAGCAGCCATAAGGTGTAATTAGTCCATAGTTGATTACTAAGACACATTTCTTCACTAATTTCCTCAAGCACTGATTCATTGCCTAATAAGGTTGGTTTTACATAAATGTTGTTATTTTAATAAGTTATATGTCAACAGCGTCTTTAGTTTTCTCTCGGACTCTAAGTCTTTTTGTTTTTTGCTTACTTTTTGTCCTTGGGTTTTACGCATACGATGTAGATGCTCTCAGCTCACCTGATCAAAGTATTAACCAAGTGGATTGGATGATCTACACACAGGCATCGATTGATACATCTTTTATCTTATACTTGCTTCAGTCATTAGACTGTGGTCATGCTGGAGCACCATCTTGAACAATTTTTAGTCAAACAAATCGAGCCAGTACTTATCTTTTTCTTTAAGACTCTTACTTATTCTATCAGTCTCTTTTGCTGAACTGCCAAGTTATGGGGATTTAAACACACCCACACCAATTGTCATGTGGTAGTAGGGACAAACACACATATATATGTAAGATGAACTGCTTTCAGTTTTCATCTACCAAATCCACTTGCATGGCTTTGGTTGGCCTGAGGGTATAGTAGAAGACACTTGCCCATGGCGCCATGCAGCAGGACTGAACTCAGAACGGTGTAGCTGGGACACAAGCTTCTTACTACACAGCTACGCTTGCACCTGTAGAAAAATCTCAGCTAATGATATTCAGTGCAGTCACTACAATAATGAAGTGTTACTGATTAAATGAATGAATATATTAAATTAGGGAGGTATCTCAATAAAGGTACTGTGTAATGAACAACCCAAGTTACTTAGTCAGCATCTCTAGTTTATTAATTTTTGTGAGAGAATGAATCAAAACCTGTGCAGTTTTCAATTTATTAATTCAATGAAAATACTGAAGAGATTCCCATGACTGATGCAGAATCTCCGAGATTGGCGGGAAATATAAGCTGCTGATGACTGAGCTTCTGGAAATAAATACCTGTTGGAAAAAGATGAGTGGGGAGGGTATTCTGAAGGATGGCAGGTCTAAGAAGGATTGGAAAAAATATTTTAGTGGAGAACCATGGGATAGAAGTGAAGCAGAGAAGGATAATGATAGGAAGTGAGATGAGTTTGGCTTGTCCGAGTTGGAGGTTAACAAGTGCAGATGAGGAAAGTTTGCTGTAGTAGTTAAGGAAGAGATTCAGAGAATGTGAAAGCTGGCCTTTGTATGAAATCTGAGGGCTTTAGATAAATATTGTTTATAGGTGCAAGAGAGGCAATGTGGTAAGAAGTTTGCTTCTCAAAAGGGTTCAGGCTCAGTCTCACTGCATGGAACCTAAGGCAGTTTGCCTTCTACCAGAGCCTTACAAGTGGTAAACAGAAACTGAAAGAAGCCCATCATATATATATATATATATATATATATATATATCAATGATAAATGGCATTAGGGAGGGCATCCAGCCATAGAAACCATGCCAAATCAGAATGGAGTCTGGTGCAGCTCTGGTCAAACTGGTCCAACCCATGCCAGTATGGACAACGGACATTAAATGATGATGATGATATATGGTTGGAAGACATAGCACACACACACACACACACACACACACACATATATATATATATATATATATATATATACACACACACGCTATGTCTCCCAACCACATATATATCATCATCATCATCATTATCATTATATATATATAATATTCTTGATATTTGTTCAAATCAGGTGCAAATGATGTTTTTTATATGTCCAGATACTTGTGTGGCCAGACATATAAATTACAAAGCTGTGTGTGTGTTGGGGGATAAGTACTTTTCTTTTCACCGTATTTTTAACAGTCTTTTTTTTCTTTTCTGTGAGCCAGAGAAGAGGGAGCTGTGTGCATGCCATTGTCATTTCCCCCCCCCCCCCATCTACATCCCCTCAGACTGGTCTGATTACTGCAACTGATGTCCAGTCTGCAGCCCCCACCCCAACCATCTGCAGGTCAAGGCCTGCAGAATTATGGGCTGATAAGATTGTTTTATGTTGGTGAATAGAGACAAAGTTATTTAAAAGAAAAGTATAAAAGTACCCCCGAATAGTCTTTAAAGTACCTTTCCCCACCACTTTTGGCATGAAACCAAAACAGAGACAACATTAGAAATCATTACTTCAACAATTTAGAAAGATTTAGTAGAAAAATTTCCCTAAAAAAAAATTCATTTTATGGGGAATTAGAAACAGCGTAAATAAATCTCAGAAGTGATTTGGTCTGAGACTGTGTTGAACCTGAAGCATTTCCATCAAAGACGAGCCATTCTAGCCATCTAAAACATAAAAACTGATAAAACAAAACTGACTCGTCCATGATATAATTACTGCGTTAATAAAATCCTTGAGAAGTTTCATTAATTGAGTTGCAACTTTCATAACCATCATCAGTCTACAAGTAACATTTTGATAAGCTCTCTGTAATATTTCGAGCCACTTAAAAATATTCAATCAAAGACAATTCCAGTAAACCTTTGAAGAAAACTCACTGAATTTAGAATGAAACACAAGAAAAAACACAAAGTAGAACACAGAAATATCCACAACAACAAACTGAAGTTGGTTTAAGATATTTTATGGAACTAGATAGAAGTAAAATCTGATGAAAAGACTCATCACTTGGATGTCATTCAATAAAATTATGCCATAATTACATAAAGGGTCTACTGTCATTCCTATTCCTCCAGCAACTATGAAATTTTTATCTCCTCTTACTCCTCCTCCTCCTACTTTTAAAACCACTTATTGGCTTATCAGGACATATCTTTGGCCGTATAACAGAATGTCAATTTAATCTACCGGTGTGATGCAATTAAAATGTGTCCTTGCATTTAATCCTTGATGGAATCAAAGATTGACCGAAGATATGAGGAACTATGTCACCTCTGTTCAATTTGATATAAGGGGTTGTGATCAGATCATTAAACTTGACAGACAAATGCAAAAGTGGAGTGAGCCACTTTTAATTTGATGTTAGAGCTAAAATCTAAACCACAATTTGTCAACTGAATCATCTTTCTTCCAGCTACACTCCACTACAACCAAAAAGACCCAGCCATTCTGTCTCTTTAAAAAAAAGAGACAAGTATCCAAAATGTCCGATTTTCCACTCCACTCTTCAGCAAATTAAATTATTTTTCTTCTACAAATATTTATAGAATTATTTTGCCAATGGAAGAGCCTTGTCTTTTACTTTTTACTTGTTTCAGTCATTAGACTGTGGCCATACTGGGGCACCGCATTCAAAAATCTTTAGTTGAATGAAACAGTTCTGGTACTTTCTTTAGTTTAAAGCCCGGTACCTATTCTATCAGTCTCTTTTAGTGAACTGCTAAGTTACAGGGATGTAAACACATCAACACTGGTTGTCAAGTGGTGGTGGTGGTGGAGGACAATCACAAAGACATGCACAAACATATGCATTCAGACATACATATATACATACACACACACACAACAAGCTTTTATAGTTTTTGACTACCAAATCCACTCACAAGGCTTTGGTAGGCTTGGGGTTGTAGACGAAGAGACTGGCTAAGGTGCAATATAGTGGGACTGAACCCAGAACTATGTGGCTGAGAAGCAGGCTTCTTAACACACAGCCATACCTGTGCCTTTATGATTAGTATTAGGATATAATTATAATTTTTTTTCTCTTTCTTATTCTGTATTCTATCTGAAAAGAGTTGGAAAGTCACGTGAAAGATGAAAAACAGTCAAGCAATTTTTTTTAAATGCTCTATATGGTCTTTTGACCAACTGGAAATAGCTGCCAAATGCTAATCTTAAAAAAGAAAACAGAAAAAAAAAAATGGCTGTGTGGTAAGAAGCTTGCTTCCCAACCACATGGTTCTGGGTTCAGTCCCTCTGTGTGGCATCTTGGGCAAGAGTCTTCTACTATAGCCTCGAGCCGACCAAAGCCTTGAGTAGATTTGGTAGACGGAAACTGAAAGAAGCCTGTTGTATACATATGTATATATTTCTGTGAGTGTCTGTGCTTGTTCCCCTACCATCACATGACAACCAATGTTGGTGTGTTTACGTTGCTGTAACTTAGCAGTTTGGCAAAGGAGACCGATAGAATAAATACCAGGCTTACAAAGAATAAGTCAGGGGGTTGATTTGTTTGACTAAAGGCGGTGCTCCAGCATGGCCACAGTCAAATGACTGAAACAAGTAAATGATGAAATGACTGAATAGATACAGCATAACAGAAAAAGAGACATGATGGTCATATCTGGAACTCCTTTGATAATAAGGCTGCTTGATAAGAGCTGATATAGAACCAAATGACAACAAAACCCACTATTCAATCAGACTCAATAGGAAGAAATAAAAAGCCACAGTGCACAGTCTGAATTCTTTTTAACCCTTTAAATTTTAACCAATGGTGTGTAACTATAAAGCACATGATTCCTTTTCAAAAGCACACTTCACTTTTCTTACCAGCTTCTTTCCAGATTGAAGAAAGAAAAAAAGAAAACCAAAAACACAGAACAAAACAAAACCACAGCTGATAGAGACACAAATACAGAAACATTGATTTACAGAGATCTAGAAAAGATTGGTTTACTCTCATAATGTATATCACAGAGAATCATGAAAAATATTTCCCAGTAGGAAGGAAATATACTTAAATCTGTGATTAATCTATCAATCATATTTCTTTGGACACTGCATTCACACCTCTGTCACTGTACCACCTCTAAACGCATAAGAAATATCACTAACACATTGAGCAGTTACACCTCCTCTTCAACAGCAGCAGCAGTTGCTACTGCTACTGCTGCTGCTGCTGCTACTTACAGTCCCATCCCAATGATAACTAACAAAACTATTGATTTCTATCATAAGAAGAAGGTCACACATTTTGGCAGAGGTAAGAATGGACTACACTGAACCTGGCAGCTGACTGGTACTTATTTTCTTGGGTACCAAGATAAATGGCTGAATGGATTTAGTGAAATTCGAAATTGGAATATGAAGTAGAGAGACAGCTACTAAATAGTAGAATGCATTTTTTTGTCCTACATTCTATTAATTTTGCTAATCCACCCCATTTACAAGAAGAATTCTGAAAGTACAAGTGTGAGTGAGTGTATGAAATTTTGTAACATAAAATCAGAAGAGAGTAATTTTGCTTACAATTTTTGTTCAACTTTTTGAATGTAAACTATGGAATAAAGTAAAAATATTTTTTCCCAATGTATAAACCAGGTTATATACACTGTATATGTGGGATTTAGATTTTTTTAAAATTGTTAGTCTGTCTGTTTGTCTGTCTCTCTCTCTTGCACACACACACACACACCAACTCATATTTTTGATTTAACATACACATATACATACAGGGGTTGGACAAAATAATGGAAACACCTTAAAATTTCAAACAAATTAATTTCAATATGGGGCAGGAACAATGAGAAATAAGAATGAGTTGGTGGAAGGTGTGATATTTGGGGCATGTTGTATTCTTTACAGTTTTCTTTCACTTTTTTCTCTCTCCATGTCTCTCCCCCATAGCAAGACACCTATTTCAGCCTCTCTACTTCCCTGTCATGCTCTAACCTTTCATCATCCGACACTAGATCCCCCTCTTTTGTGGGAAGACACCTGCCTCTGTCTCTCTGTCACACTCTAACCTTTCATCCTCCAACACAAGTTCCTCTCTTCAAATGCCCTTGCCCCTCTCGAAATTCCTTGTCTTGTGAATTACTTAGTGACAGTGCTGGTGCCACGTAAAAACCATCCAGTCCACACTGTAGAGTGGTTGGCATTTGGAAGGGCATCCAGCTGTAAAAATCACGTCCGAACTAACCTCGCCTGTGCTAGTGTCACATAAAAAGCACTGAGTCCACTCTGCAGAGTGGTTGGTGTTAGGAAGGGCATCCAGCTGTAAAAACCCTGCCAAAACAGGCACAGTAGCCTGGGGTAGTCTTCTACCTGACTGGCTCCTGTCAACCGTCCTACCCATGCATGCATGAAAGACGGACATTAAACGATGATGATGATCAATCTTAATAGTCATAGAATGATGCCCGTTGGAATGGTTCTGGACTTTGGTTTCCCAGTCATTTTGTGTCTCAATTCCAACCATTTTGAAGGTTGATTTTAGCTGATCTTTGTTAACAGTGGAAAAGATATTCTCATGGTTTTTGAGGTTTTTTTTCTGATGGTTAATTTACTAACGAGTATTTGAGAAGGAAATCTCTCTTTTTTTTTGTTCTGTCTTCCTTACCATCACCACAAATGTTTCACTGTGGTTGAGCTTCTAATAGCACTGCTTTAATATTCTCAAGAGGAACATTAAGTTTTCCAATATCATCCTCCAGGTATCACAAAACTGTCTACCTTTTTTTATGCATCAACTTCAAAATAATTAGCATTTAAAAATTCACCAACAATTGACTTTAAGATTTGTCTATCATAACTCACACAGGCCATGAGAATATTTGAATTATTAAATATTGACTCATCAACTAGGATTGAAGACTTGCACTATTGAAGTGCAGACCCCAGACTTTTCTCCACTTCAATGGCCATTTTGTCAATGTGTCTGCTTATTGACCTTACACTTTAACTTATACATTTTAACACGGTCTGAGAGTTTTCTTCATAACAGTTTCAGTTACATCTCTAATACTTGGTATAATTTTTTCTACTCTAGGCACAAGTCCCGAAATTTTGGGGGAGGGGGCCAGTTGATCAGATCAACCCCAGTATGCAACTGGTACTTAATTTATCGACCCCCGAAAGGATGAAAGGCAAAGTTGACCTCAGCAGAATTTGAACTCAGAACATAGAGACAGATGAAATGCCGCTTAGCTGACGTTTCTGCCAACTCACTGCTTTAATACTTGGTATAATTAAAAATATCTTTCTCAATGACATATGATCTTTTTTTTCTTTACTGTATTAAGAGAGATGGTGTATGATACCTTCAGCTGCTCTTCATAATCATATGTATAATGGCTGTTGTTAAATTTGGCTGTTTTTATTTTTATTTTGTTATTATCCTAAAAAAGATCAAGATCTTCTTCTTTTTTTTTTTATCTGAATGAATCTATTTGAGATGATCCTTTATCTTTGCAAATTTTATGGCATCATTACAGAACGATATTTTTTTCCCCATAACAGTGACAATAAAACATTTGCTTTATTGGCAAGTGATAGCATAAATTCAAATTTCAAATATTCTTGCAAATACTGTTGGCACTTCTTCGTACTGGTATGGGTTATAAATTTTCAAAAAATAAAATAAAGAGTAAATACAAAATTGTCCAACAACTGAAACCACTCACCTGTAAATAGTCAATAATCATAGACAAGCATGAGGTGTCTGCATGAGGTAGTCTTCATGGAAAGTGTGAGTTTGTTCTTAATTGGTTCACCAATCAGCTAGCTGGGTTTGCAAATTCACTACATGTATGCCAACATGATATCTGCCGAGACATTTTGAATTTCTGTATCGTATTGCAGATGGAACTTTTTAAATCAAATCTTATTCATATTGAAGAAATAGTTCACTAATATCTCAGCACCTTTAATGCTCAGAATTGTTTCAGGTGTTTATTGACCCCTTGGATAGACCCCCAGGGGTTAATTAATACTGACCATTTTGCCAACCCCTGCAACACATTCTGCAAAGTAGTTGACATTAAGAAGGGCATGAGACCATAGAAACGATGAGCAGAATATGACACGGTCCACTGACTTATTGGATTCTATCAAATTGTCCAAACCATATCAGCATGGAAGATGGACATTATTACATGATAAGAATGATGAATTCCCATAAGATGTTCATTCTCTTTTCTTGAGGATGGAGGATAACAAATGACTCTTTAAATTCACTTGGGACTGAGCAATATTCTGTTTTCAGATGCAATCTGCTATGTTTCAGTTACTCAGGAAGAATATTCTCTTCCAGTCCAGAGAATTTTCATGCATTCACATTGTTCATGGCATTTTCAAACATTCGAAATAATGACTGCATTCATCCATAGCAGTTCAGGATGATGTGAGAATGTGTATGCGTATTGTCCAATTAGTGGTAAAGATGTATTTTCTAAAACAGAGCACTTATCATTAAACAAGGCATAACTAGAAACAAGTTTCTTTTCTCCCTTTTTAACAGAAGTTTATCCTCTATCTATATTATGGAAAGTAGCTAATATGCAATGGGATTTATGTATGTATGCATGTATGTACATACGTATGCATATAGTAACAAAAAAAAAAAAGCAGCTGTAAATAAAATATGATATAGTCAAAGTGATGAAAGCATAAATCTAAAACTTATCAGATTTACTATTATACTTTTACCACTGTAACTAATGATATGATCACCATCACCAATGTGATGGCCACAATCCAGTTGTCAAAGTTGTAAATCCTTCTAAACCATCCAGAGAAAAGCTGTTAGAAGCAAAGAAAGTGAAGTAGAAGGTTTCAATAGATTTTTGGCTTTTTTAATCATATAAGCATCAGAAATGAATTATTCAACTGTTTCTAAATTCCAGCAGATTAGCATTGATACTAATACTTCCTAAGAAAGCTCTCGTTAGCATTAAAAACCATCTAATGATGCTTTAAGTTAAGAGAAAAGATAGGAAAAGATTAGCAAATAAGATTTTTACATTTCATTTGCTATCAGACAGAAATTAATGGATCCATTGAAAGAGTCTTAGAACAGTATGGATTGTTATGAAAGATAATCCAAGGACAACATGAAGGAAAGGATTAAATGCTATCAGATTTATACTTATATGGGATAAAAATCTGATATTCTTGAATTAATAAATCCCTTTTGAGCATATGCATATAGAAGCTGGACTGAATAGTTGAGAATTTCATTCTACAATCACTAAATCATAAGTTCAACCTGCTCATACAGCACAATGGCAATTGGATTCTACAAGGGGCCTGGGGCTGACTTGATTCTTATTAGTGAAGCTGGGTGGTTTAGTGGTTTGGGTAATCAGCTTGTGATTGTAAGGTTGTGCGATCGATTCCCAGCAGTGTGTGGTGTCCTTGAGCAAGACACTTACTTCCACATTGCTCCAGTCCATTAAGCTGGCAAAAGCGAGCTTGTTACAGAAATATCTTCAACATAATCCTCAGGTAAACTCATAAATACAAAGGAGGAAGTTTTGTTGGTCAAACAACTACATCACCGAAACTGATGCAAAATTCATTTTGATGTATATTTATATGTAAAGGTGAAAGCATGGCTATGTAGTTAAGAAGTTTGCTTTGCAACCATATGGTTCCAGGTTCACTCCCATTGTGCAGCAGCTTGGGGAAGTGTCTTCTACTATAACTCTGGGCTGGCTTACCAAAGCCTTGAGAGTGAATTTAGTAGAGGAAACTGTGTGGAAGCCAGTTGTGTGTATGTGTGTCTTTGTGTGTGTTCCACCACTGCATGACTATTTGTTTACATCTCCGTAACTTAGCAGTTTTGGCAAAAGAGACAGACGGTAAGTTTCACACTTGAAAAAGCAAGTCCTGGTGTCAATTTGTTTGATTAAACTCTTCAAAATACAGTGTCCCAGCATGGGCACAGTACAATGGCTAGGACAAGTAAAAGATAAAAGACACATGTTTGCTTACATACAGTTTATACATTCCTCTGATACAGTTTTCCAATTAAATACAAACACACAAAAATTGTATTATTTTAAAAAGGTAAGGTTTATTTTTGTTGCTCTTGTGGCAAATGAAACAATTTATAATTAGGCCACACAAGAAATGGTATGGGACCAGTAATAACTTCAAAGATCCCCAGAGGGAAAGAAGGCAAATTTGACACCAACAAAATCTGAATTTGTGACATAAACGCATGCAATACTGCAAAGCACTTATTTTTAGGTTGGAGTGTTTTTTATTAGTCAACAACAAAACAAAAGGTCATAACAATTGCTATAAATTATTGTTATATTCATCATTGATACATTCTATATTAGATTTATATTGCTTTTGTTTTTCAGTAAAATCACATGAGTAGCATTAAACAGCTCTCGGTAGAATATACAGTATATGTGATAAATGTTTATTACTGACACTGAATTTGTTAGATTGTTCTCAAAATACTCTTCTCATTTTATTGACATACAAGCTGAAAGATTTGTCTCTTTTCAATTCACAATGGGCAGTGTACACCACTGTCTAACTAAGGAAGCTCTCTCTAAATAACACTACTTATAAAAAATCATTGCATCTGTTACAGACTTCATACAACACAACCATAACAAAACTGTTTGCAAACACTTCCTCTCTACTCCAGCTATCACACTGTGATGGACACATACTTAGCCACTACATGCAAAAACTTGTACCATCATTTTAATATAATAAGGTTATTGGCCTTGATGCTGTCCCCTCCATTACCCTCCAAAACTGTTTAAAAGGTCTGGTCTCATTTCAGGTTTTGGTGTTTAAAATAGGGATCATCATCATCATCGTTTAACATCCGCTTTCCATGCTGGCATGGGTTGGACGGTTTGACTGAGGACTGGTGAACCAGAAGGCTGCACCAGGCACCAATCTGATCTAGCAAAGTTTCTACAGCTGGATGCCCTTCCTAATGCCAACCACTCCAAGAGTATAGTGGGTGCTTTTACGTGCCACCAGCACGAGGGCCAGTCAGGCGGTTCTGGCAGCGACCACGCTCAAAAGGTGTTTTTACGTGTTACCTGCACGGGAGCCAGTCTGGCAGCACTGGCAACAACCACACTCGAATGTTGTTTTTCACATGCCACCGGCACATGTGCCAGTAAGGCGACGCTGGCAACAATCATACTCAAATGATACATTTCATGTGTTACCAGCATGAGAGCCAATCAGTGGCCCTGGCAACAATCACGCTCAGATGTGTTTTTAACATTCCACTGGCACGAGTGCCAAGAGAACAGATTTTTTTTATAGAAGGAAGAAAACATCTGAAATACTAAAAGAGAATGAAATACTTTGTTGTTAAGTGATATAGCTATTAGATATTTAATAATGTACAGTTACCAATAAAATACTGGTGGATGGTATTAATTCTTTCCCACTGAAACTGATAACTTTGTACTCATATTAGAAACACTAACGAGGTTAGGGTATACTGTCTGGTTTCACTGATATGTATTTCCAGCTCTGGAAAATTGTAGCTTTCTAAAACTTTTAAATTATAAACAATCTGCACATTCTCTTGGAATTCTTTCGGTAAAACTGAGGGAGATCATTGTAGAGTTTTCGTGAACCAGTGTTAATAACACTGATCCAACTTCCAGGTGTTTTACAAAGGACTCATTTCCTCCATCTTTGATAGTTTTGGTACCAGATTGCATACTTTAGTTCATGGAATAGGAGAGCAGATTTTAATAAACAGTTTTTTTTTTCTCTCCAGAAGGAATTTTGTTATAAAATTTGTAATCTATCCCCTTAACACTCTTGCTTATTCATACATTTTGTAGAATAACAGACGAAGGATGCTTTCTGAATTTCCTGCCCACCACTTCTGTGGACTTTATAGCATTTTAAAAATGTTCATCAAACCATGGATAGCATTTCCATTTTGGAACTGTGGAGATTGTCCCACATATTTGCAGGAGACACTTAGCAAATATTAAGATTGGATCAGTTTCATAAACAAAATCAATATTGTTTAGTTTTTCATATAATAGGATTGGAAATGGCTTCAATCTGTCTTGTCAAGTTTAAGAATCTTTCATTCCTTCAGGCTTCATAGTTTTGTAAGATTATAGGGAAGAAACTGTTTGTATAAGATCATTGCTAGTATTAACATTATTTCCTGCGTGAAAGTATGTGAAATAGTTCTCATTAAATATGCATAAATCATTATTGAATGGAATCTTCCAGCTATTTACCTTTATGGCTGGAGCAGTTGGTGATCCTTAAAGTCTGCTGTGATTAAGTAGGGTTTAGAGAGTTGAGCTATTAAGCTATTATGCACTATCAATATCTACATTACATGGAAGCTACATTATTATTTTATAAAGAAAATGGTAACAGTGACACATATTTTTATGTGGTTGTATAACTCTCAACAAAACTGAATATTTTATGAGTTTGGAAGAATCTCTAAGACTCCTTTCATTAGGGCTCAGTAGGCAGGGTTCATTGAGGTTATCAAAACTTTAAAAACACCATTCTTAGAGATAAACTAGATTGTGCTAAGAAAGTTGCCTCCCAACAACATAGTCCTGGGTTCAGTCCCACTGTGTGGCACCTTGGACATGTCTCTTCTACTATAGCCTCAGGCCAACCATAGCCTTGTGAATGGATTTGACAGATGGAAACTGAAAGCAGCCTGTCATGTATATAAATATATATTATATGTATGTGTTCCCCCAACACACCGCTTGACAACCAGTGTTGGTTTGTTTATATCCCTGTAACTTAGCAAAAATAGACCAATAGAATAAGTACCAAACTTTACAAAAGTAAAGAAAAAAGAAGTTGTTAATTTGTCCGACTGAGCCTTTCAAGATGGTGCCCCAGCATGGCCGTAGTCCAATGACTGAAACATGAGAAAGATAATAGACAAACTAAACAAGGAAATAGAGAAGGCACTTTCCAAGTGACTCTTGAATCATTCTACCCTCTAAACTATAAATAAAAGAATCTCAGTAATCTCCAGGACTTGGAAGAAATCAAACATTTGGTACAAACTTAGATGTGTAATTTCTTTTTTTTTCTAACTCAGAAATTGTGCTTTAATTTGTTTAGAACTTGATTATGCTCATGTTTTTTAACCCATTACTATAATTCCAATTACTTTGTCAAATTTATTCACATTGTTTTCAATTAACCCTTTCGTTACAAACCCGACTGAAACCAGCTCTGGTTCTGAGTACAAATATCTTGTTTTCAAAAGTTCTGAATTAAAATCTTCTCCCAAACATTAGTCACAATTTATGTTCTTAACACTAAGCTTAATGATAACTAAGTTATTTTTACTAAATTCTTTGTTATATTTAAAGTAAATGAAAGAAACAGAGAGCATCTCAAAATAAATACAGTAACGAAAGGGTTACTCATGCACTATATCGTAGCTTTGAGATTTCAATGATGTGATTCCCTTACTTTTATAATGACATTGTAGGATAGGCATGAGAAGCTGGATCTAGCCAGTATAAACATAAAACAGGTAAAATATTTTGGCTGGATATGACTGGTTTAAATATTAAAGGGTTAAATTTCATTTCAAGAATAGGGAATCTACAAGGGTGACTGACTAGGGGTGGAGAGGTGGGTGCGTAGGTGGATATGTCTGTCCTCTGATAATTATTTACCCCAAATTGTTGATGACACTGCCTTGGTAAACCTCAAAAGAGTAAAAACGTTTCTGCTCATTGCTCGAGTATAAGTTTTGATAGAAGTCTGAAAGATTTTATGACAATTCCATTTGATACTAAACTTGGGAAAATATTTTGCACATATCAACTGTTTGACATTTAATCTAAAATACTCTTATTTCCAACATATAATCATTTCTCCTTTCATTTATGAAGTAGTTTAAGCTGCTAGAAACAACAGCCAAATGACCCATCACCACCAACCTGACCATCTTAAAAATGGAAGGATTCATTGAATAAGACAGTCATAGATACATTATGTGAGAAGCAGACATGCAGTAGCTGTGGCTTGAATGCCAGTGGAATCACGGAAAATTATTAGAGAAGCACCAAGAGGAGGAGACCACCACCACCACCACCATCATTTAACGTCCGTGTTCCAGGCTAGCATGGGTGGGACGGTAACACAAGAGCTAGGTCGAAACCTGCACTAGACTTCTGCGACTGTTTTCGCAGGATTCTTGTAACTGGATGCCATTCCTAACACCAACCACTCAGCAGAATGGACTTCATGCTTTTTACATGGCACCAGCGCAGGCGAGGTCAGTTTTGGCAAGGTTTTTACAGCTGGATGCCCTTCCAAATGCCAACCGCTTTACAGTGTGAACTGGGTGATTTTTAAATGGCCCCTGCACTTGCCAAACAAAACTTTTAAGAGGAGAGGAAGCATTGGAGGAGGTAATGATGAAAAGGTTATAATGAGACAGATACAGGTGTAAAACCATTTCCAAATGAACACAAGAGATCAGTTTCTATAGACTTGAGCTCAATATAATATCTTTTGTCAACTGTTTCAGTTATTAGACTCTGGCCATTTTGTTTTTTCAGTCAAATGAATCAACCCCAGTACTTATTGTTTTTTTTTAAATCCTGGTACTTATTCTATTGGTCTGTTTTGCTAAACAGCTAAGTTACCGGGAATGTAAACACACCAACACAGGTTGTCAAAGTGGTAGTGGGAGACAGACACATGACTTCTTTTCAGTTTCCATCAACCGAATCCACTCATAAAGTCTTGGGTCAGCACAAGGATGTAAAATACCAGAACCATGAGGTTGGGAAGCAAGCTTCTTACCACACAGTCATTCCCTGTGCCTATTTTTATTTCATGGAAAATGGAGAGAGGGAAACTTAACTGTGATTTGAACACAGAAGATTTAGCCTAACTCAATAACCATTTAAACATCTAAACTAGCTTTGTTTTCAAAGCAACACCACCATCACCACCACCACAAACCATCATCATTAACATAATCTCACTATGGCACACACAGGAGAAATCAATGCATTTCTATCTTAAATACCACATCAGTGAAACCTAGCTTTCTGTCGTCCACTTTAAATCAAACACTTTTGTTTTAACACACACAGATACACACTACTTCTGTGGTCTGTCATAGCCTGGAAGTTTATATGTTATTAATTGGTGTCTTCAGAAGTAATTGTTTGAAGTAGAGGAAAAGATTTTATCAAAACGCGGTACCTTCTGGTGAATATAAGAGACATTAGGGGCAAGCTTCATATAGACATGATGTCAGAACCTCTGTGATAGAGTTTTGGGAATAAAATTTGCTTTTTTCAAACTATTTGCTTATTGGAAGAAGTTGTACTGAAAGGTGGATCATGAGAAAGAGAAAGATATAGAGATTTTAGGAATTGAGAGAGAGAGAAAGAGAGAGAGAGAAAGAGAGAGAGAGAGAGAGAGAGAGAGAGAGAGAGAGAGAGAGAGAGAGAGGGATGGATGGACACAGAGAGGGAGACAGAGAGAATATGTTTGACCTCACTGTAAAACTGATTGCTAACATAACTCAGGTAATACACATAGTGTCATGAAATGCAAAATAAGATCTGTGAATTGTATTTACTAAAACTAGGAGGAGCTGTAGCCATGAACTTTGCAGACCTTCCAAAACTGATGAGGTGAAGACAGTTGGTGTTTCGTTTGAAATTCTTCACTTTGAATGAGTGTCAGAAGGGTGAGCAGTCCTGGGAATATAAGATTGGGTGAAGTATTTAAGGCAGGGTTTTGGATAACTAGATGAAATCAAAATGATTTGCAAGGGAGGGTGTAGGTAAACTGGATGAAGTTGAATGAGGAATAATACAACAGGAACTGTTGAAGTAAGGAAAGAAACAAAATAGCTGTATGCAAGTGATTGTTGAGTGTTCATGGGTGAAAGTCTGTCAGTCACTGGCATGGTTTTGTTTTGGAAGAAGTCTAGAATGTTTGGTGAAAAGCAACCACTCCATACCAGATGTGTCAATGTTGCACTTAAGAAAGGTTATGCATTCAATCTGATGGGATTAGAAGAGTGATGTCTTTTACAAGCTCCTTCCTACCAACAGGACCATCAATTCAAGCATGTATTGTGATCAGCTGGACAAATTAAAAGCAGTGATCCACCAGAAATGTCCAACACTTGCTAATCATAAAGGTATTGTCTTTCATCATGACAATACCAGACTGGACACTTCTTTGTGGACACAACAGAAATTACTGGGTCTTGGCTGGGAACTTTACTGTCACACAATCCATATTCGCCAACCTTGCATCTTCAGGTTCCCACCTGCTTTGATCTCTTCATAATTCATTGAATGGACAGACCTTCAGCTCTGAAGATGATTTAAAAATTCATCTGAAAGTGTTTTTTACCAGTAAAGACAAGAAATTCTTTGAGCAAGGAATGACGGATCTGTTTCCCATGGTGGCAGAAGAAACTGGAACAAAACAGTAATTATATCACTGATTGAATAGATCACTTCATATTTCAAATGGGTCTTATTTTCACATAACCCTCCACCCCCAGAATTGAATTTTTGGCCAACGCAATATGCACTGAGCCACAATGAGAAATTGTAAAAGCTTGTAGATGAGTTTCGTTGGAATGAGGAGCAAAAGAATCTAATGTTTCAGATATTTGTCCTTTGGGGAAGAGATAAAAATAAAACGTATTGCTTTCCCTCTTTATTAATGAGAAGACAATTAATTTTGCATTTGTATAATTTTTCTTTCTTCACCATTATGTTAAACAAATTTACAGTGATTTTAATTATATTGATTTGAAATTTTGGCACAAGGCCAGCAATTTGGGGAGGGGGTAAGCCAATTACATTGACCCAATGTTCAGCTAGTACTTAATTTACCAACCCCAAAGGATGAAAGGTAAAATCAGTCTCGACAGAATTACAACTTAGAATGGACCTTAGATGATGATGATGATGATGATGAATATAAAGACAGATGAAATGCCACTAAGAATTTCTCCCATCATGCTAACGATGCTGTCAGCTCACCACCCGAGTGGTTTTAATTATACTAAACACACTTAACACTCTGTCTGCCCCTTTCAATCCTCAAAGGCTCACCTCAAGAGAAAAACTGACCTAAGTTCATAGTTTTCTTGATGTGCATAGTAAATGATTGGGATTGTATTTCAAACAGAATACAAACTTGTTTTGATTCCAGAGTCAGGTAAAATCTAAACTTGTAACTGAGAGAAAGAAGCAGGTAACGATGATGGTGAATACAAGAAATAAAGTAGTTTTATGTTCTATCTCTAATGTGAACAAATTGAAAGTGTTATTGAACAGCTCCACACAGAGTAGCCCAATTAGGTATTTACTGATGATCTGAGTAAAAGAGAAAAAAAAAAAAAAGAAATACATACAACTTAAATTGTTCAGTCTGTATTTAAGATATCATTATTCTATCTATAGTGAAGTAATTGATCTATGAAACACATTGTTCAATATACAGAATGGCAACAGTATGTGGTCCCAAAATCTAAACTCTTTTGGCTCTAGCACAATATTGTAATTGGTAAAAGCATCAGAAAAATTTATATACTTAATGCAGTGTTTTATTATGTCAGTGGGAACCAAAATTCCACTTTACCTCAAATAATACAATAAAATTAAAACATCTCTTAAGCAAATAAAGGATAATGTTTTATTCCAAGTAACAACAGAGTAACTGAAGTTATGATTCATTGCTTATGAGATAAGTAGTATTGTTGCTATTGTTTAATCTCAGGACTGACCAAAAAAATGTTCCAGCCATGATCACTCCATTACTTTTTCCTTTTTCTTTCAGGCATAACTTATCTACAGCTACATTACCTAATGTAACCTGTGAAATATTTGGCTGATATTTTAGTAGGTTTGAGCAACTAGATACGGGTTCTCTTGTTGGCTTGTGAGAGTGACTGTGGAGATGGTAGTGATGCTGATGATAGCAGCAGCCCCAATGAACAGTTGATAATCATAAGAGCAGTAGTACAAGTGGTGGTCATGGTGGGAATGGTGATGATGTACATTTATGACCAAAGATGTATAGTGATGATTCGAAACCAAACAGCTAGTAACTAGTTATGTATCATGATTGAAACACTGTAGTTTTATTTAATGGGTCTGTTAAGCAATGAATCAGTGGCAAAAGTCATCACATGATTCAATCTTCAAGAATCTTCTCCTTCAACTCGATATAAAGGACACTTTTGGTAGTAATTAATTACAGAATGTTGAGGCATTTATGTGTTGTGACTCTATTTTCGCCACAACCAGATGGTTAAAACAGACAGGAATCTCTGTCACTACAAAATGTAGCATAATTGCTTCCAGTTATTATGGGCCAGCCACCGGTTGCTGATTGATAAGCATGCCATAAACTCCAAGCAGTATGTCTCTCGTAATATGTAATCATTGCTGTTATTATTTGTAAAAGACCTACACAGTTAAACTGCATGTTGTGCAATAATGAAAGCTTGTGTTAAATGCTTAAGGGTGTTGTTCAGTTGCTTCTTCATGCAGACCAAGAAATACATTTCCACAGCCACTCGACCAGTCAACCAAACTCACTCGCAACAGATGTTCCAGTTGTACTTCATATGAATATTAGTCTTTTGGTGACTATCCATGCTACACCTAAACATCTACACTATGACACTAGCTCCTGCATTTAGTGTCCTGCAGCTGTGCTGGTGCCACATGTATAATATCTGTGCTGGTGCCACATGTATAATATCTGTATCAGTACCAAGTAAAAAGGACTGGTGATGGTGTCATGTAAAAAGCACCCAGTATACTCTGTAAAGTGGTTGGCATTAGGAAGGGCATCATCCAGCCATAGAAACCATGTCATAACAGACAAGGGAGCTTGGTGCAGCTATCTGGCTTGCCAGCTCTTGTCAAACCATCCAACCCATGCCAGCATGGACAATGGAGATTAAATGATGATGACAATGATGATGATATTTGTGGTCTGAATAAAAAGCAGTCTCCTGCAGATTGTTCTTACTGGGAACACCATTTTGCTATTTGATAGATTTGTTTTAGTGAACATTCTCATCTCAATGCATTGATACAGCTTCAACTGGTACAACATATTGATTATTATAGTTTTTTCCAGTTCATTGATTTAAAAAAAATACTTCGTTTTATGTTTTTTTTTTTTTTTAAAGTTCATTGAATTTAACATTTAATAACTTTTTCTAAAGCTGATATATCAGTGAACTGAAAAACTCAAACAGATTACTAATACACATGGTATAGGATGGCCAGTTTTATTTTGTTATAAAGGTTCTTGACCAATAGCATCTCAGTGCATGCTTATGGTTGGAGATACAGCTTATGTAATGTTTCCAGATTTTGATTGGATTAAATGTAGGCTTATACTGCAGTTTAACAACGAAAGGAAACTAAACACCACAAAGGGAAATATAAGAAATAGGGAATAACATTTCATTGCATTAAATACACTTCTTTAAAACACTATATGAACAAGAGAACTAGATTACAATAAAATAAAGATTCAGAACAATACAAATATAACCTGTACATACAAGGAGAAATATTTTAATGTTCAATTATTGAAAACTGATTAAGGCGGTCAATATCCTTAAATTCTGAAACATCACTGATGTCAAAGTGTCGTTATCTTCAAGCAGAATGTAATTTTCAGTACCACCCAACACATGATTGATTCCACAGTTTTTTTAAAATGATTTTGCTACAATTTCAGTATCCTCAGCATTCTATGATTTTAAGACCCGTTCACACAGCTGAACAATAGTCATTGGTTTTATGTCCGATTGGATGATCCTCAGCTAGTGATTTCAGTCTTCTTTCATAAACACTTTAAAAGATTCATTGATGTATATGTCCAGTCGTTGTCCCACAAAAGTAGGGCTATTTTTTTTTTTTTAGTAAGATTACAATGATCTATTGACCAGAACTTGGCACACTTTTCATTTCTCCACTTCTTTGGGCAGATATAAACAAAAATTCTATGAGGAATTTTGTCTTTTGGCAAAGTATTTATCTTAAAAACATTTGCAACAGTTTCATCAACACAGCAAGACAGCACCAGAGTATAATGGACTTTCTCATCAACAAATGTCTTTATCTGCAGAGCTTTAGTTTCTTCAACATTCACTGCCTCATATGATACCATATCAAACATGAACGGCATCTCATCCAGGTTTCCAGCTGAACCTAATTTTGTTATCAGTCACTTTCTTTGCATTGATTATAAGATTTAATTATTTTATTCCCATAATTTTCTGGCATTTTTTAAGCCACAAAAATCACACAAACTTTACGCTGCAGCTGCTGCAAATGGCAATTTGTATTTATTAATAAAAGTGTTTGATGACAAAACCCAAATATCTCTCCCTAACCCACTAATATTACATTGCTTCCCATTCTGGCCACCTAACTGCAGACTTACACAGCTTTCCTTTACATTTTGATACAGGTTTCAACAGATGCTCTTGCTCTCTGCAATAGTATGTTACTTTTCACAATAAGAGGGGCTTTAAAATATCTTTCTGCAGTTTGGCATGCTTAATTACTTGCACTTGTAGTGGATTCAAAACTGAATCACTAGGTAGCTGAGTAGACATCACAACCAAGCCACAGTAGTTTCACATGATCGGCCAATTAAGCAACTGATCAGCATCAATTCATCACATGATTCAACTTTCTCATTGAGCTCTATATAAAGGTGGTTTTTGGTTCGTAATAACTCCAGGATGTTGAGGCAGTTGCTCAATGTCTCCATTCCTTTGACAGTTTAGAAGACACAGATTTTGGTGTCATGAATATAGCACAATTACTTTCTGGTTGTGATGAGTCAGCTACAGATTGATACTGATGCGACGACCGAAAATACAGTTGGTATTATATCCCTATCTCCCGGGCTGGGTTTTGAACCCGTACTCTGGTCAGTTGGGGAGAATGGTATTTCCTTTGTCTTGTCGGCAACCACAGCTATTTTTAGCGTAGCTGCCCCTTTCCGGTCAGCGAAAGTTCAAAAACGGCAGGATAGGAATGTACCGACCGACCCATCTTGGCAGGGGGTAAAGTAGCACAATGAGCTATGGTATTTGGGATGAATAGGAGAACAAGAATTGGCGGCAAAAGCAGTTAGCAGAGAATTTTGGCCAGTGGAGTTCTGGTAGCCAGCGGGGCAGTCGAGCGGTAGCAGCTAGCCGAGGCAGCTGGGTTGTAGCAGTCGTCCGAAGCGGTTGGGAGACAGCAGTTTGCCCGTTGAGATGGGGCCAGTCGAGTGAGATGAAGAAAGAAGAATAAGTCTGACGGATAAAGCTATGGTCAGCAGAAATGTATAGAGAGGGACAGAGAAATGAAGATAAAGGATTATAAGTCTGACGGATAAAGCTATGGTCAGCAGAAATGTATAGAGAGGGACAGAGAGAGACGGAATCGTAGTGGCAGACTACCTTGGTCAGTGGAAGTAGCAGACCTGAAGGAAATGAACTTCGTTGTTGGTAAATGTGCTTTTATATTATTTTAGAGAAAAAAAGAACTCTGAGTTGTTAACTGTGTTGTTAAATGCTTCTAAAAGAAAGGAAAAGAAAAGAAATACAAAAGAAAGAAGCAGAAGAACTTTGTTGTCAAATGAAACTTGAGACACGAACTTTGCGATGTAAAAATGATTGAAAAGCTTATAATTGTTTGGAAACTTTGTCAAAGTTATTGAACTGTCATGCCATGTATTGGAATTGTTATTATGTAATGCTCTATTCTAATGTTTTAAATGTATTCTGTGATGTTATGCATGTAAAAAGAAAAGGTTACCCAACGCATGGTCTTCGTGTTGTTTCTTCCTCCCAGTCCTATTTGCCTGTGTTGTTCTTCGTTACATGCTCCGGCCGGGGCTTTATTATCGGTCAGGATTGTACCGACAGACGAATTTTGCTAGCTCACTGAGCGAGTATGAACGTTCGTGCGAGCGCGAGTCCCCTATTCGGTGTTAGGGAGGTGCTTCGCGTGCGGGCGTTCGTAACAATACATACCAGTTAAACTGTCGTAGATCCCAGTAATATGTCTTGCAGTGTGTAACTGTCAATGTAATTTTCCATCCAAAAACCAACACAAGAAATACTATGTAAAATAAATTACACTTCTGTTAATTGTTTCTTAGCATTAATTACTTCTACATGCAGTCCTAGAAATACATTCTCATTCACCAGCAGCAAACAACAGCCCAAGATTGTCTTATACTTGCATATGCTATAATATAGGCTTGTGAAACCTTTCAATCAAAGTCTTTTCAAGTTGTAAAAATAACTTCCAGCCTGAAAAGATTTTGGTTTGAACTGGTAAAGATTAAAACCTCTGGAGGTTGAAGAGAAGGCTATGTTGCTAAATTTTGAAATAAATGTGCACAGCTAATCACTAAACAGGTGCAGAGACAGAAAAATTATCAAATTGCTTTCGACAATAGTCATGCGAAATGTCTCAGAATAGGATTTTGTTGAAAATACAGTTTGTGTAACATAGACTAATTAACAAGTGCAGCTGCTTGCTGAACTCATTAATTAGTGATAAGTCTCAATTCACATATTTTGAATCGGTCAGGCTTATTGTTAGCTGCTATACTCACCAATACCACATTCTCAATGAAGTGGTGCACTGTGTCGGTACATATCACTCAGAGATGACACCAAGTAAAAAAAATGAAGTGTGAGCTGATAGAAAAACAAGTAGTAAATCTCAGTGAAATTTCCATGAAAGGTGTAAAGTACTGTCAGATGATTAAAAACACATAAGTGTACAAGGACATTCCACAGAAAGATGGCTACGTTCCATGTATGTTTACAGTTGAAACCCTTTTAATAAATCGCATGTTTTGTTTCATAGTCTAATGGTGTTTTTCTTTCTTATCAGTTTTAACCATTTATTATTCAGATTGTTTATTTATTCATATTGTTTTGAATTCATTATACATTATCATGTGACCTTAAGATTTCTATGATATGATTGTTTGTTTTTTTTTAGGACCTTTCCTGTGCTTGTGCCACCAAAACTGACCTCACCCGTGCCTGTACCACATAAAAAGCACTCTGCTGAGTGGTTGGTGTTAGGAAAGGCATCCAGCTATAAAAGAAATCCTGCCAAAACAGTTGCAGGAGTCTGGTGCAGGCTTCTGCCTGTCCGGCTCCTGTCAAACCATCCCACCCATGCCAGCAAAGAAGGTGGACGTTAAATGATGATGAAGAATGAGATTGTAGGGTAGGTGTGAGAGGCTTGATCCAGTTGAACTGAATATAAAACTGGTAGAGTATTTGGGGCTGATATGGTCAGTTTGAATGTTAAAGGGTTAAAACTAATTCCACTGCTTACTGTTGTTGCTGCCTCAAAGCAACACCTTTCATTACATAAACAACAGAAAACACACAAAACAAGAGGTAAGTGATGGCCATGATATTAAATAAAATTAGCAGACAACATATTTAATATATTGCAATGTTATTCATTTTGTCACATTTTACTGCCCCTTTAAGGATGGAATGGTGTGAAGAGAGTGAAAAACCTGGTAAAATGAATCTGCTTACAAGACAATGTGTTTGTCTATAAATACTTGCTAATAACAGAATGAACTTTTGTGATCACTAAAAGATTTTTTATGATATTTTTTGGTTTATTTACTATTTTAGCAAAGTATAATCTATGCACATCATTCATAGGTCACAGACAGATTACTGTCTTTTAAGGACAATCCTCCTTTGGGATTCAAACTGGTCTATGGATACTGGAACATTTGTCTTCTATGATGCACAATAAATTTCCAAAAGTTATTTTAGGAAAAATAGTGTCCTGTCTGAAAATATGGTACCAAATGCAATTATTTTTTTTATAGAACAGAGAATATTTACTGAGGAGAGAATAATGCTACTTTAGTTAGTAAAGTACTTGATAGCTCTAATGTGATAGTTTAACCCTTTTGGTACCAACCCTGTTGAAACTGCTTTTGGCTGTATAATACCTTCCATCAAAATTTCATGTTAATTCATGTTCTAATCACCAGTTTAATAATGACAATATTATTTTACTATGTTGCTTATTATTTTCAAAATTAATTATAATAAAGTTAATGTATTTCAACAGAAATCCAGTAACAAAAGGGCTAAGTTATTCAAAGCCTATTTGTGTACTTACCAACTCCTTTATCTAGCATGTGATACATGTGTGGCTTGGCTCCCTTACGTTGTTCTATTCATTAATTCTGTCTAAAGTCATATTTATTTTATAAAAGTTTATATTACAGAAATCTTAAAATACTTATAGTCATTTACTATTTCATGTTCTGGGGTTTGTTTCGATCTTCAGCCATTAGCACAGAAGAATATCAATGTGATTTGAACTATATTAAACAGTTTTGGGCTTTCAAAATAGTGAAGATCCCCATGAGATGTGAGAGGAATTAAATACTGTTCAGTTATCCAATAACACACACACAAAGAGTTACTTTGATAGTTTAAGATATTTTAGCAGAAGTTGTGGTGCAATGATCCAACATACAAGAGATACACTGGTTGACCCCACCACCTTGTGGGTAGCTTCATTCACTTTTGTGTCTTAGGTTGTATTCGAATACGTATTATATTAATATGTTACACACACACACATATATATATATATTCACACACACACACACACACATACACATGACATTTTCCTATGTATGTGTTAGACATACAAACTAGACGCCTACTCGTATATGCAAACACTTCACTTCATATTCCCCTGTGGCTAACTGTATACACAAAGACTTCCATTTTTCACACTTTGCTAACTTCAATGCATCACATACCATCTATCGACAAAAAGTATGAACTTTTCACTTGTGAGCAAGGAAACACATTAGTCATCTTCAAATATATTCTCTGCTTCCGGATACTTCTGAACGATGTAGATTTGGAAAAATTAAAATAGATTGGAAATATGAAATATAACAAAAAAAAAGTAAATAAATAGGACAAAATTTAAAAAAAAAAAACTGCAAGAAATGGCTAAAAATATTGTTTTGAAGAACATTGTTCAATGGAAGGAGGAGGAGGTAATTTAAAGATAAATCCCAACATGAGCAGAACTGAAACAACCTTTAGATATATTCTAATGATTCTACTGCAGGTACATGTGTATGAGCAGGTACTTGTGCTGGTGCCACATATAAAGCACTGGGATTTGTGCCTTATCAGAAGCCCCATGTACACTCTGTAAAGTAGCTGGGATTAGGAAGAGTATCCAGTCATAGAAACCATGCCAAAACAGACAATTGGAGCCTGGTGCAACAACAGCTCCTGTCAAACCATCCAACCCATGCCAGCATGGAAAAAGAGACATAAAATAATGATGATGGTGATATCTTTGCTTCACACACACACACATATACATATATACACATATACATATTTACAGTATCTATACACATATACATGCTTATATACATATTTATCTATATACACACAAACACATCTATGAGGAGAGAGAGGGAGCATGAATACACGCAAAATACAAACACATACACATGCAGTTCTATATTTAAGAGATGAGGAATTATGTATATTATTTACAATTGATGAATATTTGTTCTCATCTTTTTTGTTGTTAACACGTTTCGGCTGATATACTCTCCAGCCTTCATCAGGTGTCTTGGGGAAATTTCAAACCTGGGTTCTCCTTCCTAAGGTATTTTTTGATATTATTATTATTATTATTATTATTATTATTATTATTATTATTATTCAGGTCACTGCCTGGAATCGAACTCAGAATCTTGGGGTTAGTAGCCTGTGTTCTTAACCACTATGCTATATGCCCGGGCATATTTGCTGTGAGTTTCACCTGTCCTGCATATATGACATTGATAGTGAGTCAGATCCCATCTGAGTGGAGAAAGGAAACAAAGCCCTAGCAGCTATTGTTAGCAACTTTCAAAGGAAAAGGGAGATAATTTCAAGAAATTGAAAATAACTAATTTCTGAAAATGAATTTACATATTTAAGTGGGGGTAGGGTGGAATCTTGATTATCCACAAGGAAGGCGCCAATTATGGTTTTGCTATGGCTTTATTTCAACTGGAAGTAGTTGCTACATACAGAAGAAGAAGAAGAAGAAGAGCTGTAAATAATTTTTGACTGGTATAGTCTGCATTAGAAAAATAGAATGGATTAAAGGAAATAAGTCAATTGGACCCATGACATGAACGTAGAGGTGTAAGTTAAAGGATGTGTGCTGAATGGCAGAGGCAAAAAAATTCTTAATTAATTGAAATTTCTCTCTTGGAGGAACAAAACAAATACCTAGTGGTAATTGTTATTCATTAAAAAAAAAAAAAAGAGTAAATTTATCTCAGAGTAACTAATCTAAAATTCATGGCAATTGGTTCACTTGAGTTATGTATCTGAGTTCTTTTATTTTTTAATTATTAAGAGCAGTTGATGACAAGCTACAGGCAAATCAAAGGTAATTGTTCTGTGATTCCACCAACTATTCTTGGCATCGACAGTTGATAAATGTGCTTAATAAATATATGTATGAACGGAGGTGCGAGAAAGAGAGAGAGGGGGAGGGAGACAGTGAGAGAAAGAGAGAAAAACCATTAGGGAATACTGCATACATTGGTCATGTTTGAAACATATTCAGAATGTTTGAGATATGTTAGATAGCACTGATGTAACTCTATCTAAACTAAACTAAAATGGAACCTGCTAACAAGATTACCAAGAGAAGCGAACCGAGCAGGGAATCTCAATGCATATTTTGTAACAGAACCCATTCATATTTTGTGATCTTGTTAGCAGTTTCCAACTTAATTTCGTTTTGTATCATACGAAGTTGAATATAACTGTGCACAACATACACTGGTGGTTCACCAGTAATACTAAATTCACAAAACTCTACATTTCTGAACCAACTGAGGAATTACTCCATTACAACCTGAGAAGTCTCGCTCATCTTTTTTTTTTCTTTGTGAAATAAAATAGAAAAAAAAAACATGAGCAAGGGGCAGAACTTTTTATACTAAATCTAATATAATTAATATCATTACTACCGAGCCCATGTGGCTGCCTCGATATGTCTACTTGACTTGCTAGGAATAATGACAAAATAAAAGGTACATTTTATCAACTGAAAGACATCCGAAGGCCAACGTAAGATGATACATTCACAAATACACTGATGGCTCTTCACACCAATATACATAACATGCCAGCATGGAAAACGGACATTAAACGATGATGAAGGATAAAGTGATTCAGAGCTGCATCGGAAAACCTAATTGGAAAATTAGCCTAAATATATATATGAGTAAATGTAGAAACAGATATGAGCATGAAAACTGTGCAGTTAGGAGAATAAAGATACTAAACAGCATGATTACAAGCTCATAGTTTTATACACAGATAATTACATGTATGTATGTATGTATTTATACACATAAAGACAAAAATGCTTATTGCTTGAAAGTAGAAAAATATAGACATGATTACAAATAGTCCGATATATATATATATATATATATATATATATATATATATATATATATACATACCCTTAAAAATATGCAACAGGCAAAAATGTATTCACACACACACATATATAAATGTGTGTGTGTGTGTGTGTGTGTGTGTGTGTGTGTGTATCATCATCATCATCATCATCGTTTAACGTCCGCTTTCCATGCTAGCATGGGTTGGACGATTTGACTGAGGACTGGTGAAACCGGATGGCAACACCTGGCTCCAATCTAATTTGGCAGAGTTTCTACAGCTGGATGCCCTTCCTAACGCCAACCACTCATATATATATATATATATATATATATTCATTCATACAAGCATAAAGTCCATACTGTAAAGTGGTTGGTGTTCGGAAGGACATCCAGCTGCAAAAGCCTTGCCAGAACTGACCTTACCTGTGCTTGTGCCACGTAAAAAGCACTAAATCCACTCTGCTGAGAGGATGGTATTAGGAAGGCATCTAGCTGTAAGAATTCTGCCAAAATAGTCACAGATCTCTGGTGCAGGCTTCTGCCTTGTCAAGCTCCTGTCAAGTCATCCCACCCAAGCTAGCATGGAAGGCGGACTTCACACAATGATGATGATGATAAAAATATACATGTATATGCATATATACATACACATACATATATATATATATTGACATATGCAGGCACACAAATTTAAATATTGTTTCAAATTTTGGCACAATGCCAACAATTTCGGTGGGAAAGGAGTAACTCCATTACATTGTCCTGAGTATTCAAGTGGTTCATACTTTATCGACTCCAAAAGGATGAAAGGCAAAGTCAACCTCAGTGGAATTTGAATTCAGAGTGTAAGGACATACAAAATGCCACTAGGCATTTTGCCTGGCATGCAAACGATTCTGCCAGCGTGCCACCAACATAAAATTTAAAATATTAAAATCTTACAGGTAAAACACGAGTGTAAACATGTCCTTTTTATACAACTGATTTGTGAAAAAAGACGGGGAAGAGTCCCTTGACAAACAAGTTCAGAATTTGTTGATCGATTCTCAAATAAGACAATACATGACTTTCTTCTGTAATCAACAGCACAGATCTGTTGCTATCGAAAGTAGTCATAGATTAGTGTAGCAGTGTAGAGAATAGCTTAACTCTTCATTAAGTGAACAATAATTTATGCACAACAGTGTAAATCAGATGAACTGAGTGTGGCTGTGTGGTAAGAAGTTTGCTTTCCAACTACAAGGTTATGGGTTCAGCCCCAACTTGACACCTTGGGCCAATGTCTTCTATTATAGTCCCTGGTCCACCAAAAGCTTGTGAGTGGATTTGGAAACTGAAAGAAGCCTATTTTGTGTGTGTGCATGCGGTCACACACACACTTATACTTCAAGGTCTATTGTAATTGTTGATGGTGAGGTTGTGATTATCATAACTGTGATGAAGGAACAGTTCATCATAATTATCCATTTAAATTTTTTATTTAAGTTAATATCTAAATTGTAGTCAAAGACTGGAAAAAGCTGTACAAATGCATCTGCATCCTTCACCATCCCTCTTATCTCCAGAGCCCAGATAAAATTATCCAATACAGCCCCACCATGATTCAGTGCCATCCACTTTGTGAAATGCTACTTTGACAATTCTGCCAATTCCACCCACCCCACCCCACACACACATGTATGTAAAAGAATATGTATATATATGGATGCATTTATATGGAGAAGGGAGATCTAGCTGAATAAATAAATACAGTGACAGACTTATAAGGCAGGCAGATGGATAGATATGGTAATTCTAATTATCATGAGGACATGTAATTACATTTAGATTGGATTACATTGGAATATAGAATTATGCACTGTCACATATACACATATGAGAGTGTATATATGTATGTTCATATGTGTGTTCATAGATATATCTACATACACACACACCGATCATATAATCAAAAGTTCATGCTACTAACAAATATCTAAAATATGAGGTAAAAACACCATCTACATTGATATAGGTGTTAGTCATCATGATGATGGTGATCATCATCGTTTAATGTCCGCTTTCCATGCTGGCATGGGTTGGACAGTTTGACTGAGGACTGGCAAGCCAGAAGGCTGCACCAGGCTTACTCTGATCTGGCAAAGTTTCTACAGCTGGATGCCCTTCCTAACGCCAACCACTCTGAGAGTGTAGTGGGTGCTTTTATGTGCCACTGGCACATGGGCGGGTCAGGTGGTTCTGGCAACGACCATGCTCAAAAGATGCTTTTTATGTGCTACATTCACGGGAGTTATACACCACTGGCATAGGCCACGGGTTATGGTCTCACTTGGCTTGTCAGGTCTTCTGAAGCACACCATATCTCCTAAGGTCTCGGTCACTCGTCATTGCCTCGGTAAGGCCCAATGTTTGAAGTCGTACTTCACCACCTCATCCCAGGTCTCCCTGGGTCTACCTCTTCCACAGGTTCCCTCAAATATTTATTGTAGTAGTAGTATTAAGAAGACACAGACTAAGAGAGAGCATCGATTAACTCATGGTAGGTTGTTGTAGTAGAACGTAGATCATAGAACATAGATCATACTTAATTCTAAAGACCCTTGATTTATGATATTCCAGCCATGGTGTATCTGTCCATATTACCCATATATCTTTTCATTTTAAAGACAATAGTGAGTTGCAGGAGGTTTGGCTGCTGTATTTAACAAGTTGAGCAACTTCACAGAGGTTTGTTTAGTTGGTGCTGGTGTTGCTGTTACTGGTGAGTGAAGGTGGTATGGATGGTGATGATATGTGGGTCAAATTATCACCAAACAACAATCCAACAGCTCTGTAGTGTTTCTTTCATGAAATATCAAATCATTGTAAAAGTAAGAACTATTTTTGTGATGAGGGTGGAGGCTGTTGTGATTATAGTAGTAATCAGAAATAATGGTGGCTGTTGTTTAATCCTCTGTCAGCTCTGATCAAGCAGAAGACAAATGGTCAAAAGTGTTCGAACAATACATAGGCAAAGCTGTGTGGTAAGACATTTCCTTTCCAACCACATCGTTCTGGGTTCAATGTCTTCTGGACAAGTGTCTTCTACTATAGCCTCACGCCAACTGAAGCCGTGTGAGCAGATTTGACAGACATAAACTGAAAGAAGCCTATCTTATATATCTGTGTGTCTGTGTGTATGAATCTTAGTGTGTGTGTTTGTCTTCCACCACTGCTTGACAAGTAATGTTAGTGTGTTTACGTCTCCGTAACTTGGAACTCAAACTTGCTGCAAATGTTAGGCCTTACAGTCAATGACGATCTCTCTTCAACATATCAAAGACTTCATTACAAAGATTGGCATACCTCTTCAGACCCAGAAAATACTTCAACCTCCAACAGCAACAACAACAACAACAACTAACCCTCTACAAAGCTCAGATTAGAGTTCTGCACATAAAGACATTCCTAAACTATATCCAAAGAAAGCCATCCTTGTTATTGGTATGAAGTTGTCCACCAACACACTCAAAATCTTGCGTTTCCTCTATAGCAACACACCTGGGCCTGACCTTCCATCAAACTTTAACCTCTCAACACCTGGCATAGAACCATCACCCCCTCCTCCCTTTCTAGTGAAGAAAGCTTTTTCTTTTTCCCTTCTTCCATCTTGTTTTGCAAGTTACATCGCAACATCACTATGTTGGTGGCACGAAAAAGCTACCCAGTACATTCTTTAAAGTGGCTGGCATAAGGAAGGACATCCAGCTACAGAAACCATGCCAAAGCAGACAGAATGGCTTGATGCAGCTCACCGGATTCTATCAAATTGGCCAACCTGAGCCAGCATGAAAAACAGACGTTAAATGATGAGGATAATGTGATAACATCTTGATGCCTTTTCCACTTTGTACAACAAGAAGTTGGAAGCTTTGAGAATTCATTACAATTGAACATCATTATTGCAAAGAATTATAACACCTGCCAGTTATTGCCAAATTTTTGACTTTTGAATAATTTATGTGTGTGTGTGTGTGCATGTGTGTGTGTGAGAGAGAGAGAGAGAATGTTTGTTTGTGTGTGTGTGTGTGAAAATTTCACTGTTTTATGCTAGACATACTTTTTAACTTTAAACAAGCAGCAAAACACAAATAGTATTGTTTTCCTGTTTATTAGTAATACAGGTGTTATATAGTTAAGAATGGTGTGGTTTGAAGAAAACTTAGCTGTTACATCTAACAAGTCAAGTGACAGCAAAAAGGCTCCCTCACTGGACTGTACTAGTGATAGCAGTTGGAGTGAGTACTGCAATCACAGTGTAAAGAGAAGAATTCTTCCCTTTGTTCAATGGTCCTCACATCAGAAACAAAGATGAGATGTGAGAAACTACAGTCACAAAGAAGAACAAGAGATGAAGCTGCCCCGGCCCCACAGAGTTAACCAATGGTGATGCACACCAGAGTTCCTGTTGTCTCTGACGATCCTGAGAGTTGTGAGCAATAAGGACCGTGCTCTTCTAGCTCAATTCTTCTCACAGACTTGATGAAGGCTACTGCCACTGACAAACAACATGAACAAGAACTACTTAATCCTGGCATGAAGTTGCTTCTGTACCAGCACTGGCACCATCATTAAGACTGAGTTTTAGTGTAGAATCTGTTTCTTTAATACTAAACATGGATACCATTTTCTCTGAAAATGAATTTTTCCTACTTAAAATTTTAGTCTTTCTTGATATTTTAATTCCTTCTCATTCACCTGGTACAGTCTGTATATTTATTTTTTGTTCTCTTGTCTTGGTTCAAACCCAGTCATAACTACTCATTCACCGTTTTCATTATATTTGCTTTGAATGGATGGCAGGTGGAGCACTAGAGGGGAAGCAAGAGACCAGTGTCATTATAACTGCATCCAGAACACTGTGGCTTTCGCATAAAGCAATGACATAGCAAAGAGATGATTCTTTGGTGTCATAATAAAATGCACTGAGTACATTCTACAAAGTAGTTGGCATTTAGAAGGCCATCCAGCTGTGGAAACAATGATAGAAATGAAATGTATCAGGAAGGCATGGCTCTCCAGCCTGTCTAAGAAGGCAGTTACTCCAAATAAGAACTGACTTAAATTGTGACAACCCAACCAACCAATTCTAACAAAAATGAGGATGATGATGACAAAGAGACACAGGCATGCATGCACGTGCACACAGAGCCTAATGAGGTTGTCTTTGCTACAGAATCCCATACATAGACCAAATCATGAATGCTGAATACAAAACTGGATGGCAAGAGGTAGCACAGTCTGACAGAGAAACAACTGTACATCATCTCAACAAACGAGAGGGAATTGGATGGTCTTTGAAGAGCTGGCAGCACCAATGTGAATGTCAACTCAAATTGCAACTGCCAAGATTTGTGAATGCAATGTTGCTGGGTCAAATGAGAGAAGTGAAACGGGGGGGGGGGAGAAGTAACTACGAACTGGTTGAGCTATATTTGGTGATGCAAGGGTAATTTACGATCATTGAATAAGAGGAATGTAAAGAGGGAAAGCATTGAAACAGTGAGATGTGCAGATGTGTATATCTGTCTCATTGTGTGTGCATGTGTATATATGTATATACTTGATTATGAAGATGTGTGCGTATGTGTGTATGTGTGTGTGTGTGCATGTGTATTCAGCAAATCACACCCAAATTGAATAATTGCTTTATTCATTTCTAGTTGTTTACAAATATTATTTCTTATTGGAACTAGTAATGAATGCAGGACCAAGCTAAACCATTTACATAGGTTACCTTTACTATACATCATCTTCTGGATTCAATTTTTTTTTTTTTTTCAGGTTTGACTTTTGATTTCTCTTCTTGCCTGGTTAATAAAGTGAATATCAATAATATATAGTGAAACCAAGTCAATTGGCAAAGACTTTTATGCTTCTGATCAAATAAAGAACTCTTTTTCCCACTTCTGATGGCATCTATTACAGGCACAACTGAGATAGCGAAGTATATTCAAGAACAAGAATGTGTATCGAATGAAGAACACAATGCAATAAGCTATAGTGCCATATTACTTAAACACAATATGCATCCAACACTTTATTAGAACACACTGACAAATGAAAAGTTAAGTTGACTTTGGTGAAATTGAACACTGAAGCATATGCACAAAAGTTAATATTGGTAAGTATATCAATTCAGGCTCTTGGCTAATAACAGCGAAATCAATAAATATCAATACATTTTTCTCAGCTTGCAACAACCTCCTTCATCATCAAGACTATTTTTCTCTTTACACTTTAATATAAATATTGTTATTATTATTTTTTGGAAGGAAGAATTTTTTTATTTGTTAGGAAGTGTATTTCGAATCATATATACAGTTCATTATTCATAATATAAAATATCAAAGGGTGTAAAAGACTGCAAACAGAAATTATGTTCGATCATATCAAAAGTTGAAAACTTATTTGTAACACAAAGTCTTGATATTTTTCATCAATATTTTTTTTTTTAATATTTGTGTAAGGTTTCAACTGCAGAATCCAAATTAACCATTTAATTCTCTAACTACAGGCAAATCGCACACAAAGCTTATTATTTTGAAGCTAGTTTAAGAATAACAACAATATATTTACTGATGGAGTGGCTCAACACTAGGAGTAGATGGGGTTGATGTAAGCAACTGTCCCTCCCCTCAAAAATCTGTGGGTCCTATGCCAATATTAGAAACAACTATTATTATTATTATTATTATTATTATTATTATTATTATTATTATTATTATTAAGGCGATAAGCTGGCAGAGTGGCTAGCACACTGGGCAAAATGCTTAGTGGTATTTCATCTGTAATCACGTTCTGGGTTCAAATTCTGCTGAAGTCGACTTTGCCTTTAATCTTTTCAGGGTCGATATAATAAGTACCAGATGAATACTGGAGTCAATGCAATTGACTTACCTCCCCCACCCCCACAATTCCTAGCCTTGTGCCAAAATTTGATATCACCATTATTATTGTTGTTGTTTTCTCTTTTGCAGTCAGGTGGAGACTGGTTATTTCAAGCAAATATCACAGACATATGTTAAAACAGTTTATAAATCCATGATGAAGGACATCTTCAAACCCCTCCACCCCCACCCCCACAGGAGGAAAGGAAACAACATTCCAATGATAATTAAAATAATTCTCGTTAATCTTGGCACAAGGTCAGCAATTATTTTCAGGAGAGGGGAGAATCATGTAAATCAAACCAGAGTCCAACGGATACTTATTTTGTTGACGAGATAAGATGAAGGCTAAAGCGGAGCTGAGGGGCTCTTTAACCCAGGGCATAAAGAGCTGGAACAGATGCCACTAAGCATTTCTTTGTCCAGTACAAGAACCAATCAACCAGGTGACAACCATAATTATAGTTATAATAATGATAATGAATACATAAAACAGAAATTTAGAAGAAGAAGAGAAGAGGGGAAGACAAGGAGAACAAGAAGGAGTTGAATCTAAAAGCAACTTTAGATCCAAAAGTTTGATTAGAAGATCACTCACACACTGTCAACTTCTAAACATTCCACCATCAAAATCATTAGCGAAAACATTCTATTTGTCCAGTCTGATATTTAGAGGTCCTCAACTGTTCAACTGCCTATCTTAAATCAGAAATATGAAAGGGACCTCTACTAAAGCATTAAGAAAAGAAAAACAAAATCATTAGATTAAACTTCTAATGATGATATCAGACCAACCAACCATTCAAGGATTCACTCAGTGAAGATCAGCTGCTTAAAACTCAATTATAGGCCAACTTCCAACCATAAAGTGACAACAAACCTGATAGAAAATAAATTGAAGTGGTGTTTTAGCATGATCACAGTCCTGAAACCATTAAAAGAATAAAAGAACAGACAAGTACAATGGCTCAATATTGTACATATTAAACTGATACATGAAGGACATAGCCTCTCCCTAGCTTAGAGATTTGTGAAGTAAAAACAAACAAAAATCAACAAAAGTGACACCACCAACTCCGCTGAAGTTTATCAAATTTGATCAGAAACTGACTTTCAACCATGTAATCAATTGAATATTATTATTTTTTCTTTCATTTTATATTTAACATGAAGATTACCTATCCACCATGAAGAAGATCAACAGGTGTTTAAAAATTTTTGAATATTGGTCTGGAGCACAGCTCATCTATTGAAAATATCTGAGACAATAATTCCGTTTTAGACGCCCTCAGGAATCTGTGGGGTGAAGTCTTCCACACAAATATTTTGGTTAGCACATTGCCAGATTAGATTACTTCCCACGTGTGAGATTGACGAAATTATTCATTGTTTGGTCACCTTTAAAATCAGCTCAAATTAAGCCAATCAAAGAACAGCTGAAAATATCATGAGACCCAAGAAAACATGTCAATATTTAAATGAATGCATCTTTGAAGAGTTACAATACTGGATTGAATAATATTGAACACTTGGCAAGAAATCAGACCGCATGGCACTCACCATTAATGACAGCAGAACTGTGTAGAATCAGCATGCATTTAGGGGAGAAATGTAAGCTGCGTCCAATAGCATAACCACATCCAGTAGCTAGCTTCCTCTGACGCAATCATCACTTGATGGACATATAAGATATGTAATCAAGTATAACTGATCAGCAAAATTGATAGAACAATTCAGTTCACCTCTCTGAGAATGACACATCATTATGGGGTGTAATGGAGCTGAAAATGAAAGTGAAAACACAGCTAAGAGGCATTTACAAGACTATCTGTGCCATCTCTTCCATTGTCACCATCAACCAA
This sequence comes from Octopus bimaculoides, assembly GCF_046866305.1. Taxonomy (NCBI): domain Eukaryota; kingdom Metazoa; phylum Mollusca; class Cephalopoda; order Octopoda; family Octopodidae; genus Octopus; species Octopus bimaculoides. The sequence continues at coordinate 127,593,717 of NC_142932.1, read as the reverse complement.
ACTAACATCAGTGACAATTTTTAAATAAGAAGCTTTAAACTAACAGCCACCAGCCACAACAATCATGTTCTTTGTACATGCATGTGTACACAGAGCTAAATACACAGAAAGCTTAAATATTGCCTACACTGCAAAATCATGTTTATAAATTGAGTCCTCTTAGACAGGCAAAATGTAATCTTAATGGCTGAAGTATTTCCCAGATATGTAGCTCTGGCTATAATATAGACAATCATGAACTAACAAGGTGGACTTCTAAGTGGTTACTTGATCTCCTAGAAACAGCAGCCAAAAGCACTCGAATTACATTGCACTATTATATTAAAAAAATGCCACAATGGTTTTAAGGAATAAAAAGAGATGGTCATGGCAGGAATGTCTTTAATCACAGGTCTGTTCATTTCGGGTTGTTCAACATAGACTGTCACTTGCAAAAATCTGAGTCTGGTGCAGCCACTGGCTCTCTAGACCACAGTCAAACCGTCCAACCCATGCCAGCATGGAAAACAGACATTAAATGATAATGATGATGATGATGTTAGTAACACACAGACACTACAACAATGCAGTGACAGCATCATGGTAACACACCAGTGTGTCAGATACTAAATTCCCCACAAAGATGGCTTGCAAAATCTTTTGAATACTTGTACAGAGTTCACCAAACTTTACAAATAATTCAGAAAAATTTTACAGGAAAAATAACACTGACAGCAGTAACAACAATAACAACAAAACAGGAAGTGCCATTACCTTTTTTCCCAACATCACAGTTCCTCACAGAATATATTTAACCCTTTCATTACTGTATTTATTTTGAGATGCTCTGTGTTTCTTTCAATTACTTTAATTATAACAAAGAATTTAGTAAAATAACTTAGTAATCATTAAGCTAGTGTTAGGAACATAAATTGTGACTAAGGTTTGGTGGAAGATTTCAGTTCAAAACTTATGAAAACAAGACATTTGTACTCAGAGTCAGAGCTGATTTCAGTTGGGTTTGTAACGAAAGGGTTAATATGCATTTTACATACACGGACACAAAAACTAAAAATATCATTTTACAATATGATACTAACAGCACCAAAAGCACTTTTATGAAATTAAACAATTTTGTCATAACTTATGACATTCTTGAGCAATAAATTCAGGAAACAGTCTTACTTCCAGCACACCAGACACCCATCATTGCAAACCGTACACCAACCAGACTATACATATCCTTCTAGAATGGGAGCATAGGTGTTGTAACACATAAAGTTACATCCAGTAACGAGATATCATAAACGACATCTGTGAACTAAAAGGGAACAGCACTACATTAGAAATACAGGCTGGCAAAATAAAACTAGCAACATGAACAACATCATTATATTTACTATGGTTTAGTGGTCAGGGTATTCGGCTCATGGCCAGAAGGCCGTGAGTTCGATTCCCAGTGGCGCATTCATTCCTTGAGTGGGATATTTTATTTCATGTTGTTCCTGTCCACCCAGCTGGCAAAAAGTGAGCTGTACTTGTAATTCAAAGGGGTCAGCCTTGTCACATTCTGTCACACTGTATCTCTTTGAGAACTATGTTAAGGGTACGTGTGTCTGTGGAGTGCTCAGCCACTTGCATGTCGACTACATGAGCAGCCTATTAAGTTGATTAGATCAACTGGGACCCTCACTGCTATAACTTACAGTGTGCCTCTACAAACACACACCCCATGTCACTCCCGCCCCAGTTACAACACTTCCATAAGCTCTATCACCAAGAAGACTTTAAGGTTCTCGACAATCCCTGGTTCTTAGAAAGTACAAGTACTGAATTATTGCAATTAGATTCACGTTACATCCATCCAAAACATCTCCAGCCTCTGCAACAATGGATCAAGCAGTAGAACATGCTAGAGAGGGAAGATGAACCACTTCACACTGATTCATCATCATCGTTTAACGTCCACCTTCCATGCTAGCATGGGTTGGACGATTTGATTGGAGACTGGTGAAACCAGATGGCTACACCAGTCTCCAATCTGATTTGGCAGAGTTTCTACGGCTGGATGCCCTTCCTAATGCCAACCTCTCCGAGAGTGTAGTGAGTGCTTTTACGTGCCACCGACACGAAGGCCAGTCAGGCGGTACTGGCAACAGCCATGCTCAAAATGGTGTATTTTACGTGCCACCTGCACAGGAGCCAGTCCAGCGGCACTGGCAATGACCTCGCTCGAATGTCTTTTCACGTGCCACCGGTACAAGCAAATGTGGAATGCTTCAGAGAGATATTCATTTAATCTGATCAGTAAACATTGTAGTAATTCAACCTTTGAAGATGAGATTGAAACCAGCTGGTCTTAGGACGAGTGTCAGGTAGTAATGACTGACCTTGTCATAAGCTTTAGACTAACCCAAATTGATTACCACCCAACAAAAGCCAGATCTTTTTCCCAACCTACAGTAAAATGAATCACATAGGTGCAGGCTGTTGTGGATAGATTTACTAGAAATTGCACAGGTTTGTGTGTCTCAGGCTGCATTACCAACAAATGCCAACCTCTTAGTGAGCACCTTAACCAAAGTATTGAGTTCTGTGTTGAGTAGAATTACAAGCTTGATTATTTATTGCATTCATTTTGATCATTCCTCAGTAAGCATCACACATCGCTGTGGTGGCAAACAACAATAAAGCTTGTGCATGAGGCAATCCATATCCTCATGATTTGTCCCTCACATCAGGTTAGAACATTACCAGCTCAACTTGGTTTCTTGTAGTAGTAGTAGTAGTAGTAGTAGTAGTAGTAGTAGTTATTGTCATCATCACCAAATGTCTATTTTCCATGCTGGCAAGACCAGCAGCCTTACCAGGTTCCATTGTTTTGGCATGGTTTCTACAGATGGATGTCCTTCTTAGCACCAACCCCTTTATTGGGTGTACTGGGTGCTTTTTATGTGGCACAAGCATCAGTGAATTTTATAAGGCACCAGCATCTTTCATTGATAGTTGTAGCAATTCATCTCTCCTTCCAAACACTTCAGTAGCATTGCTGGAAAATTGCAAACATCGTCTTAGAATGAGATGTAGCTATGTTGCTATACTGCATCTCTGCTACCCAGGCCTATCAAGCAACTCTTGTTTTTGTGCACCAACCTTGGCATCAGCAGGACATTTTCTATTTTTACAAAGAAATAATAGTCTTGGTCCATTCTTGCTGCTGTCACATCAATTGTAATGCTTCTTTTAGCTGTTCCTCTACACATCTCTATAACTACATCTTTTTGCTAAAGACATTGAATGCTGTTCTAATTTTTCCTTTTGATGAAACCCATCTTCATGATAATCGTGGTAGTCTTTTTTTTTCGTTCCACTTCCAAGAATCTGTTAATTGATCAGGCTGAAGTTGTTTGCACAGATCACATATTTGTGATCTGCATAGCCAGCTCCCTAAAAGTCTAGATAACAAAATGTTCAACTGCATGCCTAAAGGAATCAGAAATATAAAATAGACTTCTACTGAAACATTAAAAACACTGGATAAACTCTTAACAGCAATACTCGTCCAGCCCACCATTCAAGAGTCAGCTCAAGGAAGATCAGCTGCTACAATTTCAATTATAGACCAACTTCCACTTATAAAGCAACAACAAAGCTAAAAAAAAAATGAAAACAGTACTCCAGTATGGCCACAGTCCTACTACTGAAACCACTAAAAGAATAAAAGAAAAGAATGTTATGCCCATCAGCTAAGCCTAACAAAAATTCTGGACGACCCATTTTAATTTCTCAAAGTCCACTTGGTGCATCAGGGAAATCAAAACAACATCTGGTGGTCGATGCCAGTGCCACCTAACTGGCTCCCGTGCCGGTGGCACCTAAAAAGCACCATTCGAGTGTGGTGGATGCCAGTTCATTTTGAAATAGTTTCTCGTGTTCCTTCAAGTAAACAGGACATCCATTGATTAGCTGTGCAGGTAAATGATAGAACCTTCCTTATTTTTGTAATGCCATTTCCAACTGTTGTTGCTTCTGTTGTTGTTGCAAATGGCTGTGTCAGTTTTTATCTGCCTTTAAAGAGCAGCACTAATGTGGTGGTGGTGGTGGTGGTCACTGTGACAGAGACATCAATGCTGTCAGCTGTCAACACAGATGGCTATTGCCGTTCTGTTATTGTCCTTATTATAACTATTGCAGAGTTACCACTAGTCCATGGCCATTACTGGAATCTATCTTCATTTTCTAAATGAAATTATGGATTTTTAAAAAAATACAAACGTCTAACTAAGAACCACCCTGTAGTAGAAATACTAGAATCGTGTGTCACAATTCAGTTTCTTTACAAAATTGTTAATAAAAAACACTGTATACAGATCCATTTTAGGGCAAGAACAACAAAATCTTGGTTTTTAGTGTGTGTGTGTGTGTGTGTGTGTGTGTGTGTGTGCAAGAGAGAGAGAGAGACAGACAGACAGACAGAGACAGACAGACAGAGACAGACAGACAGACAGACAGACAGACAGACAGACAGACAGACAGACAGACAGACAGACAGAGAGCCAGCCTTCCTTTTCTAATCTATTACACCAGTGACCTTTCTCTCAAAGTAACTCATACTTCACACCACTGACTATCTTTCATCTCTTGTCCTTCACAATCCACACCTCACTCTACATCTCTCCTTTACTATAATCACCTTGTCATCTACTTCCTGCCTCCACCTTCTCCCCTTTTCACTTACCCACTTTCTTTACACCTCCACTGGCCATTACATTACTTTCTGCTACTCTGTCAATGTATATTTGTCCAAAACTTTACACTTTTCCATTGCTCATGACAAACATATGAATTAACAAAGTTTAATAAACCTCTTGACACCACCTATTTCTCAAAGGTTTCGGCATTTCCAAAACAAGGCAACTGAAGCTGGCTCCATTATAGTGTTTATGACAAGACTGATCAATTACCTTAAAGATTTCTGAAAGCAATCATGTAAATAAACTAGAAATAATGTATATAAACATCAGGTTTTCAATCACATAAATTCACATCTTCAATGATTATCCAATTTAAAAGTACTGTAATCTTTTAGTATTTTTAGCATCAGTTAATACTGCCATTTCAAACCTCCTCTATCATATAGCCTTATTTTATATTTACAAAATAATGGCTTCTAATGACCTTTTGTTACCCAGTTAATTTTACACAGAAATGAAATATAAAAAGTAAAAAATTGAAAAATAAAACTGAAATGCCTATCGACCATTTTACATCAAAAGATATGTGTGGCATGAAATTTTATTATTTTTAGGGTTAGGGAATCAAGCCAAAGAAACAAGGGAATGTAAGAGTGAAAAGTGTTTCTCAGCCCATCTAGGAGTGTAGGGACTCCAGACAAGAACTGACTCACACTATTTTGATTCTGACAACTCATGGAAATGTGGACATACGATGAGGATGAAGAGGATGATGAAGCGGATGATGGAGCGCTAAATCAGATTGGAGTCTGGTGCAGCTCCCCGGCTGGCCAGTTCTGGTCAAACCATCCAACCCATGCCAGCATGGACAATGGGCATTAAATGATGATGATGAGGATTTTGTATTTAAAAGAAACTGCAACTGAAATATGCTCGAAAACTATAGAAACATCAGTTGCCATTTTGAATCAAGAATTGACATTTCATCAAGGGTTGTACTCTCTCTCTATCTCATGTTATACTTTTAGTACAGGTCCTGTGAGAAAATTTATCCCTGCTCCTAAATATGGAGTGTTTACAGAATATGATTGAGTCTGAATGGTTGTTAGCCAAAACAGAACAAAGGGAGAGAAAAGTAATTGAACCAATAAATAATAAGCTTAAAAGATTGAATCAAATGTCTGCACATGAAGATGAGAGGAAAGATTTTGAATCTGCAAACGAAGATAGAGAAACCAGGCTGAGCCAAGTAGCTGAAATTGCAGAGTTAGGAGGCTGAGGCACAGAATAATCAGGTTTCAACTGAAACTCCAGAGATAAGAGACTGAGGCAACTCTCTTAAGCAAAAGAGCCAAGAGGAAAGGGAAGTAATATTAGGAAATACAGCATGTTTGCAGCCGGTTGGCCTTCAGCTTACAAAGCTCACACAAAAGTACAGGCCAAGTTCCATAAATGACAGTAAAACAAAGAAATAGAAGAACCACTCAGGGAAGGAGGTACAGGTCTAATAATGAATGCTACTAATGGGCCATTCCAGAAGCAAAATGTATTCCCTATACCATTAGTACTCAACCAAGGTCCATTTAAGATTTTGTTGTTAAAATTAATCTGCAAGAAAATGGCAACGTTTCTACAATACATAAACTATTTTAACAATAATCTAATAATTCCTAATAATATTTAATCATAGAAATACAATAATATGATTCTTTTAAACACTGAATGGCTAGGAGGGTCCATCTGAATAAAAGAGGAATCAAAGGGGTCTATAGGTAAAAAATGGTTGGTAAATACTGATCTGTCCTTCCCCAAAAAGGATGCACAGAATCTCTTTTGCCCCTGGTCGTTGCTACAATCGCTATCAATGGCCGACTGAATGAAATTTTTGACGCTGCTTTGAGGGAAAAGGTAAAGCTTGCTTTGCTGCTTACTGTTTCACCAAAGATAGTCAACAGCTTTGATATTTTATGAACAGGAAAGAGGTTTTTTTTTGGACAACTAAAAAAAGCACTGCCCAGAGAGCAGCGTTTCTCCCAGCAGTAGCAGCAGCAGCAGTAGTAGTAGTAGTAGTAATAGTAATGGCCATAAAAATAATATAGGCTAGTGTTTTTAATAATACTAGTACTAATAAAAAAAATAATATTTCGTTGTGATTATGAAAAAAGTAGCAAAACAGAATCAGAAAATAAAGAAGGGGGAAAAAAAAATCAAATTAAAAAAAATCTATTTGCCAGATCATAGGCAAGAGAAATACTTTGAATGGTGTTTATATAAACAGTTTATAGCCTACTTGTGTATATTTAGTTAAGGAAACAATATTTACTGCTAAAAGCCATTAAATATGTACAGCCTGGTTAGCAACAACAGATTTTCTTGTTTTACATTTAATGCACACTATGTTGCTTGATGGTGTGCTCTATAATCTAGATAGATGTTCAGCTGGTGTTGAAGATGATTATTATTATGAGAAAGAAGGGAGAGGACAAAGGCTTCTTTTTGTTTTTATCTTTTGTGGGTTTTTTTTAAAGGTTGGCTAGTTGGAGGAGTAGGAGGAGGAGGGAGGTGATGTGCACAGCAAGGGGAGAAAGAAGGGGAAACGGTAGGGAGGGGAAATGACAGTTTGGGGAGTTGAGTTTGTAAGAATGGAAGGGGAGGAAGAATTGGTGGTGGAGGAGGAGGAAATCATGTTTATAGAGTTGTGAAAGGTAAGGGGAAGAAGCAATGTAGGTGCTGGTGTATAGAATGTGTTTGGGTGGGAGAGGGAGAAGGTGAAGAGGATAAGAGGGTGCATGATGTGGCAAGAAAGAAGGGTCTTAGAAGAAGGGGTCATAGAGTAGGGAAAAGAGGGAGAGGGAGAGAGGTGAGAAGGTATGGGGGGAGGTGGGAAATACTCATAGAAAGGGACATAGCTTAGCAGTTTCTGAAGCAGCAAATGCTGTTACTGAACACAAGAAACGATGTTTCAAGGAATAGAATAGAATTAAAAAAAAAAAAAGAGAAACAAAGAAAAGAAGTGAAAACTCTTTTAAATACTTTTCTACAAGAGTATAAATGGGTTGGATAATTGTTCAAATGTTGGGTTTGCAAGAACAGCAACTACCAGAAAGAGAGGAAGGTGTCATTTAACAACAGTGAGCATTGATGGAAGTGGTAAAGGTTCACTTGAAGGGAGTCTAGCATAACAGGGTTGTTGGATATAGTTGGTATATTTTGTTGTTTAACCCCCAAATGAGCTTTGACTCAGCAGATCTACTATCAATGGTACTTTAGCTGTGACAGTCCTGTCTTTTGGACTGAATTATCCAATGCCCTTCCTCTTTTAAAGTATAAATTATTATGAAGGAGATTTGACTACTATTTCAAGCATGTTGAGAGATCATTTAAAAACTCTCGTGTTGGTTCCCTGACTACATAGAAACTTGTGTTTATAGGATGATAGGGTGTAAATTTTGGGGTGATTCAGCTGCTATTTCTAGCAGACTGAATGATTTTGTAGGGGGCCTCATTAATGACTTAATGTATGTTTAACTAGAATTTTAAGGCAAAGTAGGAAGATGAAAACAAAATTTTTTCATCTTCCTACTTCGCACAACACAAGAAAACTTAATAATTATGATTAGGATGCACTCTCTAAACAGAAGTTATTGTAGAACTGCTCCAAGAAATAGGGCCAAGATGTTGGAGTCATTTTTTAGTCAGAAATGCAATAGACTGGCCTTGTTTAGGGATATAATTGAATTTGGAGTTAAGATTATTTGCCAATATAACATGGCAGTCCTGGTTTAGGACGAATATTGCTGTAATTTAGCCCCAGAAGACATTGTCTCCAGATGGCTCTATGGCACGATCTGTGTCCTTATATTTTCGAACAAGGGAATCTAGCATCCCCACTCAGCTCAAAACAATATCTATGTATAGCGATTTCTGGGTTATTTCCCTTCATCAGCACAGAATAATTGTTCGGCTAGAGGTGGCGTTGCCAAATTCCTGTTTGAAATATATAGTTTTCAAAGTGACAGCTAGTCACTGATCTATAAATTAGATAATGGAATTAGTTCAAGGATGATAATTCTCATTCTAAACCAGTGGTTCCCAAACTATTTCAGGCTGCTATCCCCTTGACACGCGGGCCACATTCCTAATGACCCCAGCCCAATTAACCATCCCAAACATGGACCTCTTTCTGAAGCAAATTCAAACCAACTGTATTTCACAAATAGAACTTAACCTAATGAACCCGTTATTTTGTTGTTTTTACATGAATCGCTACTCCATTATCACCCCACTTTTCTTCAACACCCCCTTGGAATTTTCCACTGCCCACAGGAGGGCAATACTGCCCACTTTGGGAACCAATGTTCTAAACTGTTGTCCTTCTAGTCAGCAATGAAGTAGGGCTACTAATTATTTGGTAGAGTTTCCATTGATGTAGCTTATCTTTTATATTATTTACTTGTTTCAGTCATTAGATTGTGGCCATGCTGGAGTACAACCTAGAAAAATTTATAATCAAATGAATCGACCACAGTATTAGTTTTTAAAACCTAGTACATATTATATCAATCTCTTTTGCCAAACCACTAAGTTACAGGAAGGTAAACACACCAACACTAGTGGTGGGCTTCTTTCAGTTTCTGTTTACCGAATCCACTCACAACGCTTTGATCAGTCTGATTCTATAGTAGAAGATATGTGCCCAAGGTGCCATGCAGTAAGACTGAACCTGGAACCAAGTGGTTGGAAAGTAAGCTACTTACCACACAGCCATGCCTGTATCTATAACAATGCCTGTGCCTACAGTTTGACCAAATAATTCACTTAGTAATTATTGATATGTCACTGTCTTCAAAACGGTCAATACTGAACATTTATTTGTTTCAAATTCTTTATTCACAGTTTTACTGCATATTGTTTCAGCCGTGTTATCTAAACTTATATTCATCTCAATAAATATGTAAGCAGGAGATATTTCTGTTTTTGTGTATTTTAGGACTGGCTACCAAGATTTTGCATCACCATCCAATAAAACTCTCATGTAACAAGCTTGCCAGATAAATGATCCTATATTTATAAATATTTATATATGATCTGTGTATGTGTGTGAGAAAGAGGGGAAGAGAAAGGGTATGTGTGTGTGTGTTTATTCATACATAATTTTTATCCTGCAACAGCAGAACAATGCATTGATAGCAAGGAATCATTCACACAGATCTGTACAAATGATTCATTGCCAAAACCAATATAAAACTATATGAACTAGAAAAATAGGAGGTAATACTAAAATAACACTGGAAATAATAAGCAAAATACAGGAATAATAGGTAATTCAGAAAGCCCAGCAGAAAATAAAGGCCTTACATATTATATAAAAGACAAATATTTGATTGCCTGTAGACACCTAAAAGATAATCATTTTTTCTTAAATCATTTTTATCTGTTAGCAACACATAATTAATAGGAACAATGGAAAAATTAAATTTTCATTATTTTGGAGAGAAAAGTCAAAATCAGTGGGATCAGCTGAATAATTGCAAGTCTAATTTTTAAAATTTTCTTCCATAAAATTAAATTTTACACTTATCTTTAGAAATAAAAGAAACCAAAACATAATTTTATTTTAGTTATATATTTGAGCTCGATGAATGAGAGAATTTTCAAGATTTTCAAATTTCTGTTTCAAAATTTGGAAGAATAGGGTGGCTTAGCTAAAATAAAACAAACAAGTTGCTCATCAACACAAGCTTAAACTGTTCGGTTTTAGAGCCCTAACTTTAAACATCTACCTTAAACAAAGTGAGAATCTTTGAAAAGATGATTGGTTGATTGGAAATAGAGAACAAATCCTCCTTAGATTGGATCCCACCCTGTGGTATCTTCAACAGAAAAAAAAAAAGAACAAATAGCCACAGATGGAATATCTTTGATTATAGGTTTGTTTGATCAGAGCTGATCCAGGCCAAGATAACAATGCCTGTTATACGCACATCAAAATGGTACACATTTTCTGGCAGTTTCTCACCTAATTTTGACTTAAAATTAACTTTACAGCCAGCTCTCTACTATTTCTGTGTGTTACATGGAATAGCAGTTCTCTCTCTTTCTCTTTCTCTCTCTCTCTTTCTCTGTGTGCATGTGTGTGTGTAGTCCACAAGATCTGTCTGCTTCATTTTAGTGCACCTCAGACATTCAAAAATTCTAGGGATATGAGAACTGTATATATCTTGAGACCTGCCTCTCTATGAATATATGAGATGGCATCAAAAAGTTCCCAGATTAGTTATGTTTAATAAAAAAATAATTTATCTACCTAAGTTTTAACACTGTCTCCATTGGCAAGACCTCGCTCGAATGATTTTCTAACGTGCCAGTAAGGCGACGCTGGTAATGATCATGCTCAAATGGTGCTATTTACGTGCCACCAGCACGGAAGCCAGACAGCTGTAAAATGAATGAATGAAGCACACGCATACACACTATATATGTGTGTGTGTGTGTGTGTGTACATGAGAATCATTCCTGGATTTTATATGTATATACATATATATATATATACATATATGTATGTATGTATTTTGGCGTGGCTGTGTGGTAAGAAGTTTGCTTCCTAACCACATGGTTTCAAGTTTAGTCTCATTGTGTGACACTGAAGGTAAGTGACTTCTGTTACAGCTTTGGGCCAACCAAAACCTTGGAGATGGAAACGCAAAGAATCCCATCATGAGAGTGTGTGTGCATGTATGCACACACACACACACACACACACACACACACACACACACACACACATATATATATATATATATACATAAGATAGATAGATAGATAGATAGATAGATAGATAGATGCGTGTGTGTCCCTACCACTGTTTGACAACAGATGTTGGTGTGTTTAGTCACCATAACTTAGCAGTTCAGCAAATAAGACCAATAGAATAAGTACCAGGCTTAAAAAAACAACAAAAAACAAGTACTGGGGTTAATTCATTCCACTCCAAATTCTTCAAAGTGGTGCCGCAGCATGACCACAGTTTAATGACTTAAACAAGTAAAAGATAAAATATATATGTGTGTGTGTGTATGTGTATATGTGAGTACATGCGTATACACACTCACAAGTGTGCGTTTTGTATGATTATCAAAAGGAAATAAACATGAAAGAAGAATAAAAAAAGAGGCTGTTTTGTACAGGTTTAAAACTGATGTTGTTATGAATAAATAACCAAAGAATTCAAGAGGTAAAAAAAAGAGTGAGTTTCAAGCAGTATTGAGTGGTCAAACTTTTATAGATTTTACATCATTCAACATGATTAATCACTCATGCATGGGAAAGAAGAGTACCTGATGAATGAACGAAAAAAAAAAAAACCGAAGTAACAAAACACATCACTGGGGATTGAAACTGGTGTATTGTACTTATTGACAAAATGAAATTACCTGCTGCAGCATTTGTTAGATTGAAAATTTGGTCAGCTATGCTTCCTTAATTTGCTTCTTCTGGTGAAAGCAGAGAAGTTAATCATAAATAGCTGCAAGTGAAGCTGTTCTACGTACTATTTGTTAACACAATAACATTCATTTAGTAAATAAACTTGTTAGAAGGGGAGGTCAGTGAATTTGAATGTTGTGGTCAGTGAGGCAGAGAAAAAGTAAAATGGGCAACTGAATTCTTTCAAACCTTGATTCTTTCATCTCCAAAGACTTGTCAATGTGATTAAGTTGGAATATATGGCTGATCAAATTTGGGAGGAGGTGTCATTATTTCAGGTTAACAATGAAATAAATGTCTAACTACGTTTGGAAATAGACTTAGTCCAAGTCAATGCATTATACAAAGTATGGTGAAGCAATATTCTATGGAAGGGTTGGATAAAGAAGTCAGTGCAAAACAGGTTGAAACAAATTGGTTATTACAATAGAATGGTTGAGTGTAACAGTAGCATAATGCTCAAAGTTTAACTGCAAGTGGGAATATTGATCGAAGACACCAGTGAAAAGAAAAATAGGTTTTAAAAATGTTTTTCTAAATAATTTGTGCGAAATTTATGAGAAAATCCAACAAGAGATATTACTACACAAGAATATCATAAACTACAGAAAATTATTTCTACAGACACAAACACAAAATTATTAACAGCCTCATTGCAATAGAAATTAAAAAGAAAATTAAAAGAAAAAAAAATTACCTAAAATAAAACAGTTATAAAAAAAGTAAATGAGAATTATTGATACATTAAAATCCATGATTATAAAGATATAAAAAAAATACTCTCCTACTATTTGATGTAACATTACAAATAAAATGTCTAACTATAAACTGACAAGAACTTTAAAAGGAGGAGATGGGAAGAGGAGAAGGAGAAAGAAAGCGATGGAGAAGTGTGTAGTTTGTATGTTATGTAAAGTCTTGTATGACGAGGTGGAATTAACTGTTGGAGCATAGAGCCTAAGAACACTAATAAAGATTCATCCAATTGTCTTTTTGAATATTGCATACACGAGGAACAGACCATCTAGTTAGGGAGATATTTAATCAATCATAAAACCGTCATCTATCTCTCTAGTCATCCGTTCTTCAATTTGTTCATCTGCCTCACCGAGTGTACGGACAACAAATCCCCAGAAGCAATAAATACTGATGACATCTGTGAAAGATGCCTTCAGAGTAAAGAAACCATCCACTGGAGAGGAATGGGATAAAGGGTAGGTAGAATGGCTTGGGTTGTTGGTCTTGAAGGGAAAGAAAATAAGTGAAACAGGGATGGGAAGAAATGAAAAGGTGCTCAAAGGAAATTACTGAAATGCAACCAGCCACAGAAACTACATGGAATCTAGAAGAAACAGCAAGGTAGTAACATATTATTATAAGATATAAGGATGGGAGTAAATAAAAAAAAAGAAAATAAGGCTATATTATATAGGCTATGGGCTATTCAATAGCAAATAGAAAATATATGTATGATGGCAAGAAGCTATTGCATTTTCAGTAAAATAGCATTGTGTAGACAGAGCAAGAAAAAAAAAGGGGGGGGGGGTAAAATGAGAATAATGTTAGGAGAGGCTGCATATGTAGGAAAATAGAATTAGCATTTTATGGGGAGAAACCAGTACAAATTACTCATAGAATAAAGAATACTAGCCATTAATGGAAACTAATGTTTAAAAGCATTACAATCTATTTGATTTAGTATTGTTATCATTTTTCATCATCTTGCTCATCAGTTTTGCTTTTGTAAAATAATACAGAAGAGAGTATGAGAGAATTAGATTTCATTAAGGATTCAATTATAGGTTGTTGTTTATTTATTTATTTTTTTTATTTATATATAATTTTATTTTAGCTTTTGGAACAAGAGTATTTGAGTAGAATTAAAAGAAAATATGAAGGGTCCATACTTTGGTTAGCAGTGAAGATAAAAATTCAGATAACTAATTGAAACTATTCATGTTAATGGTAACATTGACAGCTCTAATTTTAAAAATTAGACCTGGCAAACTGGTATATTTAAACATCAGTGATAAATTTTAATATACACCTGTGCCTTGATTAGTGCATGGAGTTTTTGAGAAATGGAGGAAAGACTTGTATAAAGGTATTAATATTATTGCAAAGAGAACTAGCAGAATTATTATAAGCACAGAAAACATTATTTCAGAGGTGAACAGAGTAAATTTTTAAAGCCATCAATGAATTACATTTCAAAATACTTTTACAAATCAAGTAAATTTCTGGAATAAATTACTTAAAAACCAAAAATGGAAGTAATGTGTCAAAATATCAGTGTTTTTTAAAAGAATCCACCTCCTTCCCTGCACAGATTTTAGAATATCCCCTCCACCACCAAGCACTCAAATGCTTTAAAAACTGTGTACTCATTTGTGGATGTGTGTATGTTGAATAAATATTAACAATGAGGGATGCCTCAATCTGGTTGCTCCACATGCTGAAAATAACAGCCAAATCTCTTAAAAATTTTTTTGTTTTGTTTTACAAAATTTCAATTTTCCCAAATCTGGTTTTCAGAATAATGACACCTACTGCACAGAAACGAGGAATGCATCAACACGTGTTACTCATCTCCATCAATCAACTGCCAGCAAACTATTAGGTAAAAATTTTGCTTGTCCTTTCATTAACGAGATGGTGAATTAGAGTTTGCATTAATTAAATTCTACTTCTCTTTGCAATGAGTTTCAAATCATTTCTTTATTTTTTGAAACATGGCCATTTGTCTGCAACTTTATTCAATCCTCACAGACCCAGCTAAGAGGAGAATGGGACTGTGCACCTGCACAACCATTCTCTCCAGCGTGTGGTGCAACCACATTGTGTCAGCTGGTTTCACATGCGACTACACAAGTGCAAATGAGTTTTAAAATATTTTTGATGGTCGGTATAGGAGTAGAACAGAGTGGAGGTATTCACCAAGAGTGAGAAAAGTGAAGTTTTTCAAAAAATTGGATTGAGGGAGGGGAGATTCATTTTTTCTTAAATCCAAAATTGTAATCTGTATTTTTTCATGTGGAATTCATCCCTCAAGAAATTTTTTTTTTTAAATTGTTTTTAATTGAATAGTGGGAAGCGGATTTGTGGGGCAAAATCGTTATCTCTAATGTTGAAAACAGAAATTTGAAAACATTTCAAAAGAATACAAAAGATGGAAGTGTATGCAACACACTCAGTCTCCTATATGCTTATGCATGCATATAGGAGACTGAGTGTGTATATAGGGAAGGTGCATGACCTAGTGGTTAGGGTGTGGCACTCTGGATTGCTAGATTGTGGGTTTGATTCCTGGACTGAGCATCACATTGTGTTCTTAAGCAAGACATTTTATTTCACGTTGCTGCAGTTCAGTCAACTATAAATGGGAAAAGGTATGATGGAACAGCCTTCTGGTCATGGGGAATGTTAGCCTGCTCACCAAGCTAGCAGGATGGCAGCATTCAAAAGCTAAAACAATGCAAAGTATCATGTATAACAACATGATACACATACATGCACACATATCCATACATACACATACATATGTATATGTACAAATGTATATGCCTATAGTTTGTGAGGTATGTTAACAGAAAACTGAACAAGGAGACGAACTCTTGGGATGTTGTTAAACCATTTATATCTTGAATTCTTCTACGTATAAAGTGATAGTATGTTGTCAACTTAATGTAACAGTCCCATGAAAAGGAAGAATGCTACTGTTATTTAACCCTAGGAAACACCGTTTCCTGTTGGACTTGACACATTTCCTGTGTCCTTATGTTTGTCTCCACTTTGAAAACATAAGGACACAGGAAATGTGTCAAGGCCAACAGGAAAAGGTGTTTCCTAGGGCTAAATAACAGTAGCATTCTTCCCTTTCATAGGACTGCCACATTAAGTTGACAACATGCTATTACTTTATCATGCTGCTACTGCATAAATCTCTCTGAGAGATCTAGAAATGTATTATTTCTATCTTCTACATGTTTTGATGGATGCACTCCAAAATGTCCGACAGGATAAATTATGGTCAGCAATGTATCAATCTCATCAGGAAGGATATAAATAACAAACTCATCAAACAGACATGTGAACAGAAACAGAAAGCCCTATAGAACGTAACGTATTTATATTCATATGCACACTCATACATACTCAAATATGTGATGTGTAAATGTAAACATTATATACATACAAAAACACAAACATATACAAACACATATACATAGACACAGATTAATATATGGAAATTGTAGTTGTGACCCCCAAGCCAGTAGTATGTAAAAAGCACCAGTGGCCGATGCCAGTGCCGCTTTGACTGGCTTCCATGCCAGTGGCATGTAAAAAACACCATCCGATTATGATCGATGCCACCTCCAGTGGCATGTAAAAAGCACCCACTACACTCTCGGAGTGGTTGGCATTAGGAAGGGCATCCAGCTGTAGAAACTCTGCCGGATCAGAATGGGGCCTGGTGCAGCCTCCTGGCTTCCCAGACTGCAGTCGAACTGTCCAACCCATGCCAGCATGGAAAGTGGACGTTAAATGATGATGATGATGATGATGATATATAAAATTGAATTCACATTCGATTTCAAATCAGTTATGAGTGCACCAGCAATGTCTCTTAGATATGTCTATCTTATATTGATTATCTTTTACTCGGTTCACTCTTTAGACTACAGCCATGCTGGGGCACCACTTTGAAGAATTTTAGCCAAATGAATAGATCTCAGAACCTATTTTTTAAAGCCTGATACTTATTCTATCCATTTCTTTTTGGTGAACAACTAAGTTACAGATGCATAAACACACCAACATCCGTTGTCAATCAGTGACATGCACAAGGCTTTGGTCAACCTGAGGCTGTAGTAGAAGAACTCGCCCAAGACAATCATTGGGACTGAACCCGGAACCATGTGGTCAGGAAGCAAACTTCTTACCACACAGCGACGCCTGCATCTATAAGTATTTACATTTTCAAAACAACTTTTACATGGTCTTTGTACATCTGCACAAAAATGCTTTTAGAAAATATATGCACACACATACGAGAGAGAGAGAGAGAGAGAGAGAGAGAGAGAGAGAGAAAAAAAGAGAGAAAGTGGGAGAAAGAGAAAGAGAGAGAGAGAGAGAGGGAACATAGAAATAATTGTGCAAGCATATCAAGCAATACTGATAATCAATAATGTAGCATATTAAAGTGCAATAAATTATAATAAATTCTTTACTAATATGTTTAATGGCATTTTTTTTATTGAAGCTGTTCTAATGAAAAAGAAAACAAAATTACATCAAGCCATTATATTTTGTAAATCAATAAAACACAGAAATTAATATTGTTATATTCATTAATAGCATTATCAATATTATTATTGTTAAGAGCGGGCAATGAATTGGCAGAAACGATGGAGTACCAGGTTAAATGCTTACAGTATTATTTAATCTTGTTTCTATGTTCTGAATCCATATTCCATCAGGGTCGACTGATTTAATCCTCTTGAGGTCACTAATGTACACAAGTCAATTCAATTGACTATATTCAAACTCATACATAATGAAAATGGCTTTGTGCTTTAGTCAAACGAAATGAATATTTTGTTGAAAGGTGAGTTGATAGACATGATACTAAATGCTTTAAAGTATTCAGATGTGTTCAAATCCTACGAGGGTTGACTGCTTTTATTCTATCAGTATGATTGCTATAAATAGGTACCAGTAATACACTTTTAACAACCAAATTGATCACCTTTTCTAAACTACTTCTGTGTCTAAGAAACGTGTCTGTTATTGTTGGTGGTAAAGCGTAACTTTATTTGGAAAATTACTATTTCTAAATCTCACGATGAGAGATATTCAGCAACAGTACTTTGGAGTAAAGATTGTTTGCCAACATATTGTTTTGAGCTGAGTGGGGGTGCTAGATTCCATGTTCGAAAATATAAGGACACAGATCGTATCATATAGCAAGTTGGAGATGATGTCTCTTGGGGCTAAATTACAGCAACATTCATCCTAAACCTGTAACTTTATTGTTGTTGTTCTTGTTGTAGTGAAAGACGAACTGTTGCATTTGCATTTAATTTATTTATTTTAATTCCCTAAATTTTATTTTGCATTTTAACAAGAAACAATTGCGAATTGAAAGACCATGTTTTTAGTTTTTATTTCAATAACCCTGAAATTTACAATCCTAATCCTTTCGCAATTGTTTTTCCGTCAGTTACAGTGACACAGGTGGCTTAGTTTCAAATCTCATTCAAAGCCAATTCATTTCCCGACCTGCTGCTGTTGTTGTTTAGCCTTAGTTAGCTCTGACTGAACTGCACTTTGATCAAATGTACTCGAGCTGTGACCATCCTGTCCTTTTAGAAGCAGGACTACACTACCTTCCTTTACTTAAGGCTTGATGGCAAAGAATTTCATAGTTACCTTCAGTAGGTCAAGCACCCACATAAAAATCTTCATTGGATCCTCATAAATTGGTTTAAAAGGTGATTATCATTGGTGCTGGTGCCACATAAAAAGCATCCAGTACACTCTTGGCAATAGGAAGGACATCCAACTGTAGGAAGCTTGCCAAAATGGACAATGGAACCTGGCATGGCCATTGTCCTTACCATCTCCTGTCAAACTGTCCAACCTATGCCAGCATGGAAAATGGATGTTGAATGATGATGATGATGATGATATCACTAGAGTGTGGGTCTTTGCATTTCTTGGTTTAACATTTTACATTCAGAACAATAACATTTGTTAAGTTCCTACTTGATCTTTGGTTAAAAGCAGTTAGATTTAGGTTTGACAGAATGTAAGGAAATCTTTTTTTTTTTTCTGCCATAATATGAAAATATTACAAGCCAGGATATCAACCTTCACCAGTTAGTTAGGAATATTGATTTGCAATACCTTCATATTCTGATAGAAAAAAAAAAAATGATTTCATCTTATGGGACTTAATTACCATGAATGGAAGATGTAGTAAGAAAATAACAGATGCTATTAACCAGGAAAGTGAGACAGACAAATACAAAGACACTGTTTTTAGAAGCACACTAACAATAATAATGATGAAGATTATTAACATTTGGCCACAAATGTGTAATTAATTTCAGAACGTGACTGATATATATTTTATAAGATTGAGGAATATAAAATTAATGTTGATCCTGGTGGGATTTGAACTCAGAACATAGACAGATAAAACTACATTATATGAAGAGATTCTGTCTGATGTTCAGTCAGTTATGTCACCCACTTACCGAATGGCACACAAACTCATTTCGGTGAGCTGGAAGAATCTTTAGCAAATCTTACAAAATGCTTAACAACATTTCTTCTGTCAAGCAATGGGGTCAACATAATTGACTAAACCTCACCCCACTAAAAGGGCTAACCTGGTGCCAAAATTTGAAACAATCACTATGATGATGATGATGATGATGACAATGACGACGACGATGACGGTGATCATCGTCGTCATACAAGTCCTCCTTATCTTGCACCTTTTCCTTCTCTCCAAGAATGGTATGTGAAGGCACATAGCTTAGTGGTTAGCAATATTTGGCACATGGTCATAAGGTAGTGAGTTTGATACCCAGTTGCATGTTGTACTCTTGAGCAAGACCCTCTATTTCACGTGGCCTCAGTCTACTCAGCTGGCAAAAATGAGTTGTACTTGTATTTCAAAGGGCCAGGCTGGTCACCTTCTGTGTTACACTGAATTTCCCCGAGAACTACATGAACAGTATGCATCACTGTGGTGCACTCAACCACTTGCACATTAATTTCAAGAGCAGGCTGTTCCATTGAGTGGATCAACTGTAACACTCAACTTAACTGAGAGAGTGCCAGTTACCAAGAATGGCTCAATGGCCACTACAATAATAAAACATATTTTCCCCCGATCAATGTGACCTGTCCCCAAAGAAAAAGTAAAGCATATATTTTGGTTATACCTGATTCCTTAAAAGAATCTATCTTGTGCCCTGTTACCAAAGACAACATGGAACAGCAATAAAATGGACAGATTGTGGAAACCCAATGTGCCAGAGCCAAGGTAATGAAAACAACAGCTGTAGTTGCAATGTGCAGTTTATGTGGTGAAAGAGAGAGTCTGTAGTGCATGTCAACATGCACAAATGAGTCTTTCAGTGAATCTTCCAGTTAATTTAAGATTAAAGCAGTCAGAAAACATAATGTATTCGATTAAATGAAATTAATTCAGAAGATCATTTTTTAAAGTTTACATCCTGTTTCAAAACAGACACTTTAATCAACAAATCTAATGAACTAAAATTAAAACTCAGAGACATTAACACTTGCAAATATTATTGGAGCTAACAACAAAATAGTTTCTCACTGGATAGACTCCTGACTGGTCTGATGCCCACTATTCCATCTGCAAGCTTTGCTTTCACTCATTTAACTGCTGTTGTCCAAGCACAACACTACTAACACAGTGTCACCAAGCTTCCTTCAATTGAAACATTTCATGGAATGTGATCCGAAGCATAAACATGGCTTATTAACTGGAATACACAACTTAATAATATCCTTAATTGCTGTTTGATTGGATGAAAAACAAGGATGAGAGAGTGAGAAGGGTTGAAAAGGAAATGGGGGGGGGGTGTAGGGAGTGGCTAGGGTTAGGGTTGTTAGTCACAAAGTAAAGCCAGCAGAGCAGGTGGTACTGAGGAAATGGGAAGGCAAATTATGTTGATGGTTCTGCTTGATGACTTCTTGTAGCAGGCTTTCACACCGGATAGACAGCAAGCATTTAGCACTTTCCGATTGTTTACAGGCAAATAATGTTGTGATGGTAGTGGTAATGATGGAAACTGATGGCTGAATATCATAGTGGTAGTTGTGGCTGTTGTTATTGGTGGTGGTGGTAGTGAAGACAGCTATAATGATGGACATGATAGATGTTGTAATGGTGAATGAGAGATGAGCGATATGCTGGATGATTGTGAAAATAGTAGAAGAGGGAAAGGCTTTAATAACAGACAGTTTATGTTGATATTAACGAAGGAAGCTGATATTGTCAGTAATAATAGATTAAAGAAGGATTAGCTGGGGTAACTAGTGTAATTAGTACTGATATGGTGTAAGTAGTGGTGGCGGTGGTGGTGGTAAAAGTCCATCCATCTCTACCACCAATCCATACACTACATTCCAACTCCGTTCTGGAATCTGATCTCTCTACTCAGTGTAGTAAAAAAGATTTCCATTCAATGCAGCACAACAGCTCTCTTCCTCGTGTCTCTATCTGAGGTCTCTACTCCTCTCTGAACACCTCCAGCCATCAGCAAACCATTTGACTGTGTATAGCAATTCACCTGAAGCCATCATTCCTAATACACAACTCTCCCTGGGGCTCTCACACTTGTGTGTAGGTTATGGGTATGGATGGTGATGACAATGGCCAGAGCAGGCTGGTGCAGAAATGGAATCCTCTACTACTTCAAGCAGCCTGCACTGGCTCCTGGCCTCACCATTCACATCCATGACCAACGCACCAATTCTTTAATACGCAACTGGCAGAAGTACTTCACCTTTGACTCTTTCAACATACTGCCATTGTAGCCCCATAACTCCAAAAGATCTCTACAAACTTTCCAGAATATTCCTCTCTGTAAGAATTCATCTAGCTTCTATGACCCTTGAGCACTGCCCTCCAGTGCCAACTCCTATCCAAAGAAAACTTTCCAGGTATCAGTTCTCATCTTTACGCTCTGATGTCACTTCCTGTGACTCATTTTGAAGAATGCCCATTTCCCTAAACTTTTCTCACTTTTAACACCTGAAAAGTGATGAGTAAAGTTGCTAACAACCACTTCCTTTGTCTCTAACTTCTTTATAAACAAACACAAGTATACATTCTTTGGCATCAAATCTACTGTAAATTTACCTGTTAAGGTCACATACCAATGTTTCACACTCTGCAGAACTTCAGTGAAAGCAACCTTATGGCATTTGATACAAGCAGATTCTTTGAATCTCACTGTGTCTGGGATGAGAACATTTCTGCTAAGTTAAGGTGGTGAGATGGCAAAATCATTAGGATGCTGGTCGAAATGCTTAGCGGCATTTCATCCATTATTATGTTCTGAGTTCAAATTCTGCTGAGGTTGACCTTGCCTTTCATCCTTTCGAGATTGATAAAATAAGTTCCAGTGGGGTCGATATAATCGACTTGCTTCCTCCACAGAAATTGCTGGCCAAAAGCCAAAATTTGAAACCAATGTTAACCAATGTTTGTGTTAAGTTGCCTGTTGATGACTTTCATGTTTGGGATCAAGTGTCTCTTGTTAGTTTGCTCGTTCATAATATGTGCTGACGAGGACCTCTTTGAACCACATTCTATCAACTCTACTTTAGATTAGGCTTCAGCTATGTGATCCACACACTTCCTTCTTTAACTGAATTATTCACTTTCGGTTAACTCTGAACTGTACACACTACTACTACTACTACTACTACTACACAGCTAACACCACCCTTTACACCTCTTAAGCATTCCATATATATATGTTTTATCAACATACAACCTAGACGCTACCCAAGAACCAAGGAGGATACTTCAATTAGTTTTATACAAGAATGGTCAAATGAGGAGATATTTATTTTTCCTTAGACACGACACCCACCAGACATCATGCACAGAAATCCCATTAAATGGACTCGCATGAAATCATTCAGCATCACACTTGAACTTATCATCCGCATAAGTTCTGTGTCCTCTTTATATTTTCTCCCCACCAACAACAGTAGTCTCTGCTCCTTAGAACGAGCTGGCCTTGTACCACCTCTTCTCAGGAACTCCTAATTCATTCAGCTCTCCTCTTCTCTCACACTGTGTCGACTCTTCCGGGCCTCACAACACCAATCACCAGTCCTACTTCAAAAACATCCCTCTACATACTTTTCCTGCAGCCATCAACTTGCAACTCTTCAAGAGGAAAGTCATCCCATCTACCTAACTTTCAAAGACAAACTTCACCCCCCACCCTCCCCCAAAGCACCTTCTTTTAAACCAAACCAATACATAGAAAAGTGATATAAAACAAGTAATGCTAATATATTGAAATGTCTTCTAACTGCACCCCTTTTTTTGTTTTCATGCAAAAAAATTGTTTCTTCATCATAGTATAAATATATACCTGTAGTATCTTATATATTTTTATATATGTAGATACATGTAGTACCTGTAAGAATATATTTTCCGTATGTAAATGAAGTCACATTTTTTCCCAGCACTCAATACAAGTATAGAATTCATGAAGTGGATAACTTAAAAGTAACGACTGTAGCTTTAAAGTTAACCAATGATTAACAATGTGTCTAATGATGAATCACAACAAATAAAAGCAAAATACATAAAAAGCATTTAAATATTTCTAGAAACAAAAAAAATATCAAAAGAGATAGGTGTATGTATACACACTTACACACACACACGTGTGTGTGTGTGTGTGTGTGTGTGTGTGTGTGTGTGTGTGTGTGTGTGTGTGTGTGTGTGTGTGTGTATCTATGTGTGTGCACACGTCTGATATCAAATTCTATATCTAGAGTGCTGTTAGTCTCTGACACAACAACTTCCTTTCTGCCTAATATCCACATAACTATAAAATTATCAGTTTCAGATAATCCATTTAGATTAATCCTCATATCAAATACTATATCTAAATTGATATCAACATCACATAGTATATCTTAACTGCTTTTGATATCAAAGATATGTTAATTAGCAGCCATGGATGATGGCATACTGTCGTTATCTCAACACACAAGGTTGAAATGAAAGCCAGCTTTCCAGTATTATTAAGTTTAGAACATCAAACATATTCAGAGTAAACTAGTTTTCCCTATTTTCTCTATGTGTATATGTATGTTTATATATGTGTATGTATGATATATGTTGATATAGAATATTTCTGAAAACTTCAGCACTTTAGGTAGCAACTTTATAATAGTTTGAGGTGCTGGGTGAATAAGATAAAGAAAATACTATATCGTCATATATATGTATATGCATCATATTAGATGTGTGTGTGTGTGTGTATATATATGTGTGTATATATATATATATATATATATATATATATATATATATATATATATATATATATATATATGAGAGCAACTGTCTTTGAAGACTCATATTGTCGTTGAATGTTCAAAATGAGGAGCAGATAGACAGCTGACAACTGATGAAGGGTCATTTCTCTGTGTTTACTTGTCCAGCTTTCTATTTTTTTTCTCTCGTTGTTTATGTATTTAACTCGTTTGTCTACATAGTTCATGTTGTTTACACAGTTGGTGATACCCCGTACTCATAAATATAGATATATACACATATATACACACACATACATGGTTGCTTGCAAGGAAATGTAGTTCACTTCACAACTGCATGTTTTCAGGTTCATTCCTGCAGCATGTCACTGGGGACAAGAACCTTTGGGCTGACCAATGCCATGTGAGTGAAACTGGAGGACAGAAACTGTTCAGCAGACTCTGCTGTTTGTGTGCGTGTGCAGTTTTCGTGTGTACAGCTGCTTGTGTTTTGGCCCTCTTTCTCTGCTGTATAAAAACAATGTGGGTAGCAAAAACAAGTTGGATTATAGAGAGGCTCATTGTTGAAAAGATCAGAAGTTGGAAACAAGTAAAGTATGGCATCAGAAAAGGCCTCCACCCGTAGCAGAACTGCCTCACTATGCCTCAGCCATATCATGTAAGTTTGGAAAAAGCAAATATTGAAAGTGATGACAATGTACATACACACACTCATATGTACATATATGCATACACAATACATATATTTAAAACAAAAATGTGTAAAATTACACAGGGTGAAAACATAATTTGATACAGAATTTGCAACAGAGTAATAAGATGTGTTACATCAAAATGTGATAGTCGTAGTTTTGTCTAGTGAAACTCAAGTGAAGTTTGATCCCACTGTGTCACACTTTGGACAAATACATTTTACTGTAGTCACGGGCAGATAAATCTGGCAAGTTTCATCACCGCAGCCATCTAATGTTCACCTTCCATGCTGGCATGGGTTCGACAGTTCGACAGGAGCCAGCCAGGCATAAGCCTGCACCAGACTTCTGTAGCTGTTTTGGCTGGGATTTTATGGCTGGATGCCCTTCCTAACACCAACCACTCAGCAGAGCTTCTAGGCAGAAATTACATGTAGCCCATTGTTTATATATGTGTGTACATATGCACATACATATGGATGCATACACAAAATTCTTATACAGTACTTCAGATACAAAAATTTGCTAGATCTTGTTGCAGTTTGAACTCTCATTTACTATAAATCGCAAGCCTTCAATTCCTTAAGCAAAAACCAAAATGGTTACCCATCGAACAAAAAAAAACAAAAATGAAGGAAAGGAACAAGAAAGAATGAGAAGAAAGTTAGAATGGAATGAAGGGGCCACTCACAGGGCTTTGGTCAGCCTGAGGCTGTAGTAGAAGACACTTGCTCAAGGTACCACGCAGCAGGACTGAACCTGGAACCATATGGTTGAGAAGAAAAAACTTCTTGCCACATAGTCATGCCTGCACCTAGTTTAATGACACACTGCACATGTTAAATGGTTATCTATGTAATATGGTCTATGGAGGCCTGTCTAAAAGGGGTTTTGATGTGCCAAATCTGCCTAACAATCTCTAGTTTATGGAAAAATATGTTTTGGAAATATTCCAACAACACAAGGTTAACACTTACCTTGGCCTGCACTTGACCCTAGCACTCCAGATAGACATATTAGAAACCTGTTTGGATGCTGACCTTCACAAACCTCACATCTCATCACACATAGCCTCTCCATATGAAACCATATTCCATAAACGATCGTATTACACATACAATATCCCATTAAACTAATATGATACCATCTTCAAGCATATCAGAAACATACGAACCCTTTGAGAGAGGCCACCTCAATTCCCCATCTCATGTACATTTTTAGACAATTTTAGTTAACACAAAAACATCTCTTATACAAATTTATTCGGCTTTGATATCAGACACTATACTGCATATAACAGAACATCACATTTGTCTATCAAATAACTTTCTGCAAGTATTTCCCCATTGAAAATGCAGTCAAAACAAAGAGGCATAATTTTACTTACAAAAAGAAAAAAAATGTCTCTTTCATCTCATTCTTGCTTCCCCCCCCCCCCCATGTGCAGCCACTTTGTGACCAAGGGAATGAATGGCATGCAAATTTGAACACCAATAGTTCAAATGGCCATAAAACTTAAGTAGTTTATTTATTTAACATAAATCATCCTCTAGCGTCTGTTGTCCATGCTGGCATGGGTTGGACGGTTCGACCCGGGCTGGCCAGCTGTACCAAACTGCAGTCTGGTTTTGCATAGTTTCTACAGCTGGATGTCCTTCCTAATGCCAACCACTCTGAGAGTGTAATGGGTGCTTTTACATGCCACCAGCAGGGATGTCATTTGCATGGCACTGGTATCTGCCATGACTGCAACTCTACTTGGCTCGATGGGTTTTATTCTCAAGCACGACATAATGCCAAAGCTCTTGGTCATTGTCTCCATGAGGCCCAACACTCGAAAGGAGCTTTTCACATGCCAGCAGCATCGGCCACTTCACCTCCGTGAGGCCCAACGCTCAAAAGGTGTTGATTACGTGCCACTGGGTGCCAGTTACATGACACCAGCATACTAAATAAAAATCATTTCTAACTCTACTGTTGACAATGAATTTAATCTGCTTGTTGAATGTTCACCCTGTCACAGATGTGTGTGTCGTCATCATTTAATGTGTTTTCCATGCTGACATGGGTTGGACAGTTTGGCAGGAGGTGGTAAGGCCAAGGGCCATGCTAGGTTCCATTGTCTGTTTTGACAGTTGGATGCTTTTCCTAATAGCAACCACTCTACAGAATCAACTGGGTGCTTTTTATAAGGTGCCACCACTGATAGGGTCACCAAGTACCTTCAAGATGTGCGCATGCACACACACATATGTCTATGTACAAATGCAGATTTTAATTCCATTTTTAATGCAAAACTCTGTACCACATCAGACAATTTCAAAGGTTAAAACTCTCAAACTCTTCTTTAGTTTACAATGACTTCATACTTTCTTTGAATGGAAAATAGAATAAAGGTTGTAAACCATCTTAAACTCTTCCTACAATCCACTTTCAACTTGGTGGCCATCCACACCTTTCCTTTACTTGATCCTCTCTCACAAGAAAAAACATTTATTTATAAATTAACCGAGTTTCGGTCAGCATCTATACATCTATATCTCAGTTCTGTTAAACAGCCTGTTGCCCACTCTCTTAAGCCACACATTCAGTGAATCAACGCATTACATGCTGTGTGTGCATACACAAACAATCCTATGCAAGGAGTCAATTCAACTACAACCACACTTAAATTCCTTCACTCCAACTTTTAGTAGCCTACCACTACCACCACACAAGTAGCAGGAAAACTTCAAAGATTAAAAAACAAATTGAAAATTGAAAGAGAATGAAAAAAGGGGAAAATAGAAACGCAATTACTTGAAACAAAAAAAAAAAAAATTACTAAAAGAATCTGATAAGGAAAAAAAAAACTGGAAACAGAAAAGGAGGGAAAAAAGTCAATAAAAAAGAACAAAATGCAATATGTCGCCATATAATCTAAAAAGTTGGTAAAATTGCAACTCA
The DNA here is from genome assembly GCF_046866305.1 of Octopus bimaculoides. Taxonomy (NCBI): domain Eukaryota; kingdom Metazoa; phylum Mollusca; class Cephalopoda; order Octopoda; family Octopodidae; genus Octopus; species Octopus bimaculoides. Next base: position 127,565,840 of record NC_142932.1, on the reverse strand, counting down.
CCTCGATTGAGGATATTTTGAAATACACTTTCAGGTGTTGAATCATTAAATGGTGGCACACCAGTGAGAAATTCAAACATACATACACCAAGAGCCCACCAATCAACAGCTTCATCTGTAAACATAAAACAAAACAAAATGATCTACATGTATGTATATATATAAGCATGTATGTATATCTGAGAAATAAAAACTATGAGAGAAACTGGCATCTCTGTTCAGAGTGTGTGTGTGGAAGCTCTAATAGAATTAAAACTATCTACAAAGAAAATTACATGGAATTGCTATGTTGCAACATGTCTCCACAGTTCTTTGTGATACAGAGAAAACTATGTTATATTACAGTTACATTGACTTTTGCAGATATTTTCCAACCTTATTTCTGAGAGATAGCATGGCAAGAAAGGGAGAGGGGGGGGGGGGGGAGTGGCACTTTTTTTTTTTTTCCCCACAGTGAAAGATAACATCAAGTAAAATGAAATACTTTGCAATAAAAAAAGAAAGGAAACTGGTAAAAAAAAAAGAAAAAATTCACTTCGAAAATAATTACTGTTCTTAAAAACGTAATTTTAAAGCTCACATTTTTTTGTTTTTAATGGAAATGAAGTAGTCATTGACATCATCATTGCTGTCATCAAAACTAGCATTGTCGTCATCGTCATCATCATCACCATAACCATCTTCTTCTACATCACTTACATTACTGACAAGTCATCAATACCTCTAATCATTAGAAATATCACCAGCATCGCCTGTGATACCACTGCAACCACCACCACCATCATCATCATCATCATCATCATCATCATGGGCATCATTTTAACTACATTGCAATTACTACCACTAGCATCACTGCCCATTTCACATAGGGACTTCAATGTTCACCGATACCATCAACAGCTTCCCTTGGTGTTAGAGGACTCTGCAAAACCCACACCATCAAATCCAAGCATACACTGATTGAATAAATTACATCTCCTGACATTATTTCCAAAACAAAACGGAACCTAAAATTGTTCCAAGTCAAACTGTAAAACTATTGGTACGGCAGTCCAAATTGTCTCTTTTGTTCTTGGTGCACACAGAACAATTTAAAAAAAACTGGATGCAATACCCAAGGCTTTAGGTACACCAGATATATTAAGATGTGCGCAAATGGCCGTGAGGAAGGTGTGGTGTCTTTGAGCTGTGGGCAGGAGCTAAAGCATAGTTACACACAAGCTGACTGTAAAAGATCTGTGTTGAAGGAGAAGATGAACAAGACTTTCAAATTTTAGCACAAGGCAGTCATTTTGGGGGAAGAGTGCTGATTGATTAGGTTGACCCCAGTGTTTGACTGGTACTTTATTTTATCAGTCCCACAAAAGGATGAAAAGCAAGGCTGACCTCAGCAGGGGTTGAGCTCAGAATGTGAAAAGCTGGAAAAAATGCTGTGAAACATTTTGTTCAATGCGCTAACAATTCTGCCAGTTTATGACATTATATTATTATTACATTCCCATGCCAGGAATTGAACCCAAACTATCTGGATGAAAGCCAGGAATCCTAACAATGAGACTACATAGCAACATCAACAACAACATACAAGCAACATTTGTCATCTTATACATTTAGATGTACAAAAGGTGGGAGCGAAACAAACAATATAAAAAAGGTACTGCCACTCACTGAAACCAGCATCTGCTGCGTTACATAGAAAATGGTGGGCAAAGGAATCGGTCAATTGGCTGAATAGTAAAAAGTTCATACCTCCATCAGTGACACTAAACAAATTCCTCTTCCCACATACTTTGTTGCAGAAATCAAGTGAAAGAATGACAATGGAACCAGCAAGATTGGTAGCCAATCTTGTCGAAAGCAAATAGAACAAAGAATAAGATTAAAAAAAAAGAGAAGAAATTTAGACAGCTGGAAATTTTCTTTTTTAGGAAAAGACAAAAGGGGATCTAAAAATGGGAGATGAAAGCTAACACATTCTTTTCCAGTTATATTCAGTTTTGGTTTGGAAACAAAAATAAAAGGACAAAGGGAAAACAATAAGAAAAATATAGCCAGTTGTTAAAAGTGACGGTGCTAGGAGTGTGTGTGGGGAGGAGGGTGAGAGTGCTTATGGACATCATAACCTTCTATATCTTTAAATCCAGATTTGCTTTTGGCTAAAAGCTCTTTTGCTGTTGTTTGCATTCTCTGGTTATAATGTTGCTGGCAATGGTTGTGGCAACATGAATGTGTGTGTGTGTGTGTGTGTGTGTGTGTGTGTGGTATGTTCTTATATTGTTTCTGCAAACTGTGTGTGTATACATTTGTATTGTGAACATGTAATGAAATATGAGTATGCTTGTATGCATGTGTGTGTGTGTGTGAAAGAGAGAGAGAGAGAGAGAGAGTGTGAAAGATGAAAAAGATAAGACCAGATGCAACGGAAAAGGGAGTGTATTTTGTAGTGTGCATGTGATGCAAAATAAGTGTTGCATTGAGATAATTTGCAAAGAAACAAAACAAAACAAAAATGCAATGAACCAACAAATAAAGAAATAAAAATGTGAGATGTGAGGTCATCAGCTGACCATGCTTCAGATAATGTAGATAATCTCATTCCTACCTGCCACACACACACACGCACACACACACACACACACACACACACACTCTAGGGAGAAAAGGTTTGGTTAAAGACAGACAAATACATCGACAGTGAAGCAGTCAGTCATACACTTCTGCCACTCATTTTTGTCGCTTCCTTGGAGGGAGTAAATACAACAGGAAAGAAACATTTTTCCCATGCACGCACACATGGGCGTGGGTATATGCATGTGCGTGTGTTGTTGTTGTTGTTGCTGTTGTTGGCTTTTCTGAGTTTACAGATCCTAAGGATTTGGCAGCATTGATATGCGTAGTTGAAGATCTGTGTGTTTCACCCACCTCCTAATGAAACAGGGAGTAGGAAGAGAGGGAGGCAGAGTGAGAGAGAGAAAGAGAGGGCTAAATAACATTTATCTTAAGGTTAGATTATATATTTTTTTTCTTCTCCCAGTTTCCAGTAAAGCCACCTGCTACCGTGGCCAACAACAACAACAACAACAACAACACACACTGTTACCAGCCACAGCCACTTAGCTGTTTGTGGATTTTCCCCAACAGCTTATCAACAACTCTACTATGTTAGACACAATAACAGTGCAATGTTCCAAGTGTCTTTTGATGCCAACCCAAACTCATTTCACTTTTATCTATTTCTTTTTCCCAGTACATACAATTCTATACATGTGGATGTGAAAGCCTGCTTTTCTTGGCACAATCTCAAGAAGTCTATCTTCCACTTGTCAAATATAATGCTTTTGTTTGAATATGCCACTTCTCTTCATACATGGCATGATATGTATAGATATATATACGTACACATCACAAACAGTTCATGGTTGTGTATTGAACATGATGAGGACTTTTATGTCTAATTAACACAAGTTTCTGAGAATGGCAATAGTATTTAATCCAAGAATAACATGTCATGTTACATGTTAAAACCGTTTTTGTGTTAGCATAAGCAATCAAGGTACCAGCCACGTCTTTCGGTGTACTTATTACATTTCCAGTTGAGCTTTACACACATGCAGCTAAATAATGTCAAATGTCCCTAAATTCTAATGACAATGTTCTCCAGATCATATACATTGCTTCAATACCATTTCTCTTTGGTTAGATGTTGAATGCCAACTATGGCATTCAATTAGTCATAAAATCCTATATCAGTGGATATATTTACTAAGATGCCTCTCTAGGGCTCTCTCGATGATATACTCAATACAGTGCAACACTGAGTAATATCATGTCCCAATTCGCTTGTTCAATGTGGAAAGTATTTCAGTATAAGACACTCAGATCAATCCAAAGATGAACTTCTTATATTTATTATCACCAGATAAAATCCAGAGATTATTCAATGGACAAAACATACTCTTGATAATATTGGGGTTGATCTCAATAAAAAGAAATTTTGATTAGTAAGATCTAAAATGCCTAAGCTACTAATAGATTAACAGAGTTGCTTGAATTTTTAGCATGGAGCATGTATTAAATCTTCATCTTATAAACCTGCAACTTATTACCACTGCTAATAATAAGACATACTAACTCTTGTGTTTGATCTGAAGCTCTGGTTTTTGAAATTCTAGTTGAGAAATTAATTTTTATCTTCTATTTGAAGACATGTTAAATGTTCAAAACTTAATCCTCGGACCAAGTGAAATACAAAAACAAATAGCAGTTTATGGTTCAATAAAAAAAACCCAGTAGAATGCCTGGCATTAAAATATGAACCTTGTACCAGATTTTCTCTGACCAGCTGACAAGCAGAACTGGGAAGCTCCAAAGAATTTTGTGATTAATCTTATCTTTTGCTTGTTTCAGTCATTAGACAGTAGACATACTGAGGCACAGCCTTCAAGGGTTCTGGTCAAACAAATTGAGCCCAATACTTACTTTTAAAGTCTGGTTCTTATTCTATTGGTCTCTTTTACCAAACTGCTAAGTTAACAAACATTTAATAGGATAGTTTGATTTGGATCAATGGAGAACACAGTAAGAATGTACCATGGTATCAGACTTGGACTTTACATCAATTCTCCTGTAAAATATTTTTGTCCCACAAGTGATGCAGCACAAAAACACCCATACATAGAAAAAAGTGTAAATAGGAAAAGAAAACATTCACACATACCCAACCCATCCTCTCTCTCTCTCTCTCTCTATCTATCTACATCTATCTATCTATAAATATATATATATAATCATAAATATATAGGGATTGACAGTAACCTGCTTCTCCAACATACTCCAGTATGTTGGAGAAGCAGGTTACTGTCAATCCCTATATATTTATGATTATAAATGTTTTTTACCGAAAAGGTTTTTTCATACTGAGCTACCCGGCAAAATTGTTAATTATTAATTTTATTACTAATTGACGATTCCCTGCCCTGCATATCTATATCTATAAATATATATATACATACATATATGTGTGTGTGTGTGTGTTTGTGCATTGTTTTAGAATATGCATCTATATACATGTACGTGTAAACTTCCATATACAACTTTCAAAGTATATCAGTAATTTAAAAAAAAATAAAACAAATCAACAATTTTGAGTGACGACAATAAACGAAAGGAAGAGAAGCAACAGAAAACTTCAATATTTCAAAATCTGAATATATTTTGACAAGTGGAGAAGGAGGGGGGGGATGAAATAATTTGATAAAATGTTTGGAAAAATTAACAGAACATTAAAAAAATATGAAGAGAAAATAATAAAAAAAGACATCATGTTATGCTATACATATTTTACATTTGTTTAAATGTAGAGGTACTGGTAAATTCTGGCATTGTACATATTTAATAGGCTGTCATAGCCAATCAAGCTTATTGTTTTTTCAAAAGAAAGTTGTAGCTCGAAGTCTTTTGGACAACTTATATTATTTTTATTTTGATAGACAGCTTATTAAAAAATATTTGGGAAATTTATCCACCAAGCTATTTAGCATCATTTCCTTTAGCTTAACTGGCACTCCGTCGGTTACGACGACAAAGCTTTCAGGTGATTTGATCACTGGAACAATCTGCTCATCAAATTAAGGTGCAAGAGGCTGAGCGGCCCACAGACATGTGTACCCTTAATGTAGTTCTCAGGGAGATTCAGAGTGACACAGAATGTGACAAGGCCAGCCCCTTTTGAATTACAGGTACTGTTCATTTTTATCAGCTGAGTGGGCTGGAGCAATAAAGTGAAATGAAGTGTCTTGCCCAAGGACACAATGCACCAGCTGGAATGAAACTCACAACCTTACAATCACGACAGATACCCTAACCACTAAGCCATGTGCCTTCACTTCTTTTACTACCTCTCTGTCTCTGTCTATCTCACTCACTCTCTCTCTCTTATACATGGACAATAAACATATGTTAATGTGCTCACATATTAGTATACATAGACAGTTAAGCAAACGCACACACACGCACACATACGCACACACACACACACACACACACACGCACATCAGGGCATCAAAACTAAACAGAGACAAGTGAATGGCAGAAACGGAGGCAAGAAATTTTACGTTTTTGTTTGGTCATTGTAATGGTGGTGGTGAAGTCATTTGTCAGGTTACATCAAATTCTTACACTATTCACTTCCCACAGCAAAATCATCAGATTTGTCAATTCAGCAATTCAGCCAAAAAATGGTCCTTTGTAGTTTGGTTCAATAATAAAATACTTAGCCGAAAGAATTCCACTGAAGAAAATGCCAATTGATGACAATTAAGAAGGAAATATGCAGAATGTACTGGCTGTGTAGTTAAACGAAAGGTTTATGGGAAGCAAATACAAAAACCACTCCAAATTCATCAATGTATATTGCAATAAAACATTATTAGGCCGGCATCAAGAATGCCCCATCACTTTGAAACTGAAGAAATGACAGCAGAAAAGAATTCCAAAATTTTAAGAATGATCTTCTTACTTAATTCTTGGAGATCTCACATAAATATATGCATATAACACCACCACCACCACCAACAAATAAATAAAAAAAGTAAAGATGACATCTCTGATTGTTAGAGAGACAGTAAGTGTTGTCAAAAAAAAAAAAAGAAATGTATAAGCATCTCCACAGGAGACTATCTTCCAGATATAATTGCCTAAATTTCAGACTGGCCAAAGAATAATGTGGACTTGTCTGCTTCATTAGCCTTTTCCCTCCCTCTCCCCCTTCTCTCTCTCTCATTCTCTTTCTACCAATCATTTTCAAGAAAGGAGACATACGGAGGTTTAGGGTGATACAACATAACATGACAAAAAAAAAAACTGTCTGGAAATATCTAACTCCATACTGGTGCAGCATGAGAGTTACCATCACCATTCTTGTTGAGTTTTCCTCATGCTGGCATAGGTTAAACGAGTTATATATGTCCTACTTGTTTTTCAAGTGTGGTAAGCACCATTTGAGCGTGATTGTTGCTAGCATCGCCTTACTGCCACATGTGCCGGCAGCACATGAAAAACAACATTCAAGCACGGTCGTTGCCAGTGCTGCTGGATCGGCTCCTGTGCAGGTTGCATGTAAAAAACACCTTTTGAGGGTGGTCATTGCCAGAACTGCCTGACTGGCCCTCATACCAGTGGCACGTAAAAGCACCCACTACACTCTTGGAGTGGTTGGCATTAGGAAGGGCATCCAGCTGTAGAAACCTTGCCGGACCAGACTGAGCCTGGTGCAGCCTTCCAGCTCACCAGTCCTCAGTCAAACCATCCAACCCATGCCAGCATGGAAAGTGGACGTTAAACGACAACGATGATGATGATGATGATGATGATGGTCCTTTATTCCTCTGGTCTTCAGAAGTTGAAGCACCAAAACCACCAAAGCTTCAGGGTTTATTCTTCACACAAACAACACTGTTGCTCCCATGTGATATCAATGTGAAAACAGATGGAGACATTGAGGGCATGAGCAAACAAGTGTATGACAAACTTCTTTATCTTTTATTTGTTTCATTAGATCGTGGCCACGCTGGGGCACTGCCTTAAAGAATTTTAGTCATATAAATCAACCCCAGCATTTGCTTCTTTTTAAACCCGGTAATTATTCTATTGGTTAAACTGCTAAGTTAGGGAGATGTAAACACACCAACACTTGTCAACCACAGACACACACACACATACATACATATGTATGAGGGCTTCTTTCAGTTTCCTTCTACCAGATCCACTGACAAGGCTTTGGTCAGTCCAAGGCTATAGTAGAAGACACTTGCCCAAAGTGCCACACAGTGGGACTGACTCTGGAACCATGTGGTTGGGAAGCAAACCACATAGCTATATCTGTGCTTGTTTGGTTCCTATCAACTGAATTTCACTAACAATGCATTGGTCAGCCTAAAGTGCTAAACAATTGGCTGGAATCCAGAGCTATGTGGTCATGAAGTGCATTTCATAATCAGAGGTATGCCAGCACTTACAAACAAATCCATAGACAATGACATATCACATGAAAATAACAAAGGTATATATATGCATTCAGCTCTTGAATAAACAACACATGTAGGTGCCACTCATTAAGTCACATTTGATAGTCAACCCAAGGCTAAAGCAGAAGATAAATGCAGTTGAATCAAACAAAGAACCTCTTGGGTACAGAGTAAACGTCTTAATTGCATAGCCATGTTGGTTTGGGACTTGACAATTTTGCCATTTAATATTGGCAAGGCCAGTCATAAGGTTGTTGATAAATGTCAATACTTGATACACAAACTTTAAATATTAAGTGTGGCTGTTGCCATTTATACTTATCACTGATGCACTTGCTTAAGAAATAGATGTACTCTGCTAACTTAAGTAAACATATTCACAATTTTCCCCCAAGTCCTGAAGTTACTGTCACCTCAATGGCCACAAAGGATAATCACGGTACTCTATTAAGGTAGTCAAATTCAACTCAGTGTATGCATAGAGTCCTGGCAGAAGGCAAAGCGCTCTAGTACCACTTCATCTCATATCTTACATAAATATACATACATTATATATATATATATAGATATAGATAGATAGATAGATAGATAGATAAATTGATATATATATATATATATATATATATATATATATATATATATATATATATATATGCATACACTCTCTGAGTGGTTGGCGTTAGGAAGGGCATCCAGCTGTAGAAACTCTGCCAAATTTAGATTGGAGCCTGGTGTTGCCATCCGGTTTCTCCAGTCCTCAGTCAAATCGTCCAACCCATGCTAGCATGGAAAGCGGACGTTAAACGATGATGATGATGATGATGATACATGGGTACAGGACGTCACCAGCGGTGTAAACAACATGATGTGCGAAAACAAACGAGTTAAATATGCAAACAATAAGAGAAAAAAGGAAAACCGAATAAATAACACAGAGAACAACCTTTCATCAGTTGTTGGCTGTCGATTTACTCCTCATTTTGAGCATTCAACAACAATATGAGTCTTTGAAGACAGGTGCTCCCATAAATTCCCAAATAAAATTTGGCATTTATGGAGGGTCAAAGTCGGGAACAAAAACAGGACAGTGGAAACATACAAGGAAACCGAACAAAAACAAACATGGAAGGCCGTTAGACCAGAACGAGAGGAAAGTAATATATATATATATATATATATATATATATATATATATATATATATATTTCAACAGCCATGCACAATGTGATAGATACACACACACACACACACACACACACACACAAATATATACATATACATATCCTCTTTGCCAGTGTCTTCATAGAGGAGATTGGAAAGGGCTGATGTATTGTAGATGTGGAACTTTGTTTTGTGAGAGGTAGAGTAGTTCCAACAGAGAGGCTTTCAAAGAGAATGCATGACCCCGGCGGTCAGACCACATCTGTGCTTGGTATAATTGTATGTTGGTTCATACCAGACGAATGAGAGAGGTGTGCTCAATACATATCGTAGAGGATATGGTAATTTTTTTATTGAGACTGAGAATTTGTTTTGACACTCAACTTTCAGTTTCAATATATATGAAGAAAACACCTACACATATATACACGTGTGTGTGTGTGTGGGGGGGGGGGGTATATAAGTGTGCGCACACACGTGTGTGCGTGCTTCATCATCCTCGTTCGATATCTGTTTTCCATGCTGGTAGGGGTGCAGGAGCTGGCAAGCCAGAGTGCTATACGGCAGGGTTTCTACAGCTGGATGCCCTTCCTAATGCCAGACACTTTACAGAGTGTACTGGGTACCTTTTGTATGGCACCAGCACATACATATATACACTCATGTTTGTGTGTGTGTGTGTGTGTGTGCGCCCGTATCCATATATATGTAATTTTATTTTGGAACCAATATATTTATTCAGTTTGCATCTCTGCTTATCATTCAGTCCCTCATATGTAAACAAACATGAAAGATTGACTCAGCTATGTTTTGAACTTCTGTCTTTTAATATGGAACTGCACAAGTCAATTTTTTCCCCCTTACAATGAACAAATACCATGTTTAGTAGGAAAAGTATCCTGTAAAATGTATTAATACATTTTTGAGGTACATAGTTTTCATTATATCTCCCAGTTTATATTTCCTGTTCATATTAAATCTCTAAAAATTTTCACCCTTTGAAATGTTAGCATACATCTTTCAAATGTATAAATTTTAACAAAATTTATTCAAGGAGAGAATGTGATTTGCCTGTAGCTTCCAGTTCCCTTCTCCCAGCATAAGAGCTGACTTTTATAATAGCACGTTCAACTCATGCCACCATGATACTACGCACACTGCGAGCTGCAAAGTGATCTTCTTAACCCAACACAGCCATGCATTTGTGTGTGTGTGTGTATATATAAATATGGCTTGTCTATTCTCTTCAAAGCATCCAATCCATGCCAGTATATAAAAAAGAGGACATTTAATCATGGTGATACACACACACACACACACATCCAGACCCCCCACCACACACATACATACACATATAAATAAAAATTTTCAGGATTTAAAAGAAGCAGATATGTAGATAGTGAAAGCACCAAGGTAGAGTCGGAGAGAGTGCACCTGGGTACCGACAATGTATGCGGACATATACATGCTTACTAAAGCAAATACAGATTTGCCCTTCCAGTTATGCATACATTCACAAGCAACTGACAGCAAACACAAGGTGTCATCAAAGTCATACAGGGTTACACTCACTGCATTTATTCCACTTCGGATATAGACTGAAAATCCAAACGTATGGCAGGTTCCAAGTTAGGTGAAGAATAGATAATAACACAGATGGGTACAACCCATGCGTTTAATAATAAAGAGAAAATTCTTGGTACAGTATTTTATATATTTGCAAGAATGAGATGGCTTTTTGAGGGGATAATTTTAATTTTAAGCTTAAAATTAAAATTATCCCCTCAAAAAGCCATCTCTACTCATACTTGCAAATATATAAATATAGATTATTATATCAGGGGCTATTATGATAAGTAATACCTCGTGCTGTAATGGGACTCTAAAGTCAAACTACTTTAATAAATACACATAGGCACCAAAATTGTGGGAATGAACATAGAAGTTCCTTTAAAAATGGTTTAGCTGTGTATATTTATTGAAATAGTTTGACTTTTGAGTCCCATTACAGTATGAGGCATTGCTTATAGTAATAGCCTTTGATATGGTAATGTATTTTATATTTAAAGTAAAGAATCATACTTTGTATTAATTTTTTTCCTAAACTGGTTTTCTATGCTGGCTACTTGATAAACCCTATATAGATTTTATCCTTGTGTATATATATATATATATATATATATATATATATATATATATATATATATATATATATATTAGGGACAAAATCCAAAATTACAGGTAAAAAACTCTTGAAAATTGGTTATTTTCCCTAAAACTATATATTTTATATATATATATATATATATATATATATATATATATATATATATATATATATATATGATTGACCGTTGACTGAACACTATTCAATTTTTTTTCTCCGTGTTTTTCTCCTTGTCTCCGTATTCTTTCTGTTGAAGAGCGTAGCTCGAAACGTCAAAGACTTTCCGTATTCCCGAGCGTCATACTAATATATACTTTTGTTATTTACACCACCTGTCCTCGTCTGTTGTTATTTTTTGTATATTCTCCCATATATATATATGTATGTATATATAGGGAGATATAGTATAGTGGCAGGCGTGGCTGTGTGGTAAGTAGCTTGCTTACCAACCACATGGTTCTGGGTTCAGTCCCACTGCATGGTACCTTGGGCAACTGTCTTCTATAGCCTCGAGCCAACCAAAGCCTTGTGAGTAGGTTTGGTAGACGGAAACTGAAAGAAGCCCATCATGTATATATCTGTGTGTATGTGTGTGTGTGTGTGTGTGTGTGTGTCTCCCCACCATCGCTTGACAACCGATGGTGTGTTGACGTCCCAATAGCCTAGCGATTCAGCAAAAGGGGCCAATAGAATAAGTACTGGGCTTAGAAAGAATAAGTCCCGGGTCAATTTGTTTCACTAAAGGCGGTGCTCCAGCATCGCCACAGTCAAATGACTGAAACAAATAAAAGAGCAAAAGAGTATATATATATGTTTGCCACCACCACAACCTCATTTAGGCCTAGCAGCCCTTCCTGTTTGTTTTCACTGTCCTGCTTGTGTTACCTATTTTGACCCTCCACAAAATCCCAAATTTTATTTAATTTGCTTTGTGGGAGCAACTGTTTTATCGAAAGCGTATATTGTTGTTAAATGTCTGAAATACGAGACTAGAGAAACAGCCAACAACTGATGAAGGGTCGTTCTTTATGTTTGTCTTGTTTTCCATTTGTGTCTTTCATTGTCTGAAGGAATGGTTCATGTTCCATGTACTCATGCTTTGTATTTATTTTTATTTTGTTTCGTACACGTTTTGTGATATCCTGTGCGTACATATGCATATATATATATATATATATATATATATATATATATATTTAAAAAAACATATATCAGAAAAGAAACACACTCGAAAGAATAGAGCAGTAATTATTATTACAACAAAAATTTTAATTTTGGACACAGAATTAGCAAAGGTTTCGTATCCACATAAAGTCTGATGAGCTGTCCACAAGGCTTTGCCTGTATGGATAGAGAACTTTGGTAACTATGTCCAAAATTCATATTTTTGTTGTAATAATAACAATAATAATAATAATAATAATTATATATATATATATATATATATATATATATATATATATACATATATACATAGGGCCTTTTCCAGTTTCTGCCTGCCAAATTTATTCTCAAGGTATTGTTTGGCCTTGGGCTATTTTCTAAGGTACTTATGCAAGGTGCTGCATTGTGGAATAGAACCTGAAACTATGGAGTTGCAAAGTGTGTGAGCACGTGCATGCGTGTGTGTGTGCATGTGTACGCATGTGTAGATGAGTGTCTGCAAACAATATTAAAATCACAATGTGTAGACAGAGCGGTACACTAATGTTTTTCAGCATATATTTACGAGGTAGTATATAGTGCAATTCAAATAACCTCAGACAGCATCGCCAAGATATAGAGAAAGTTTCCAATAACTCCCAAGGGAGAACCAATGAAAATAAGACAATTTCTATCTAAAAATCTTCAAAGATTCTATCAGACACAACACAAAGCATTGCCTAGTGTTGTTGTTGTTGCTGTTTGTTCTGCTAGCTAAAGCCATGGTAGTGGTGACGGTGCTGGTGGAGCTTTCCATTTCAGAAGATACTCTAACATGAGATTATAAACCCGGTAGCAAAATCAAGAAACTATACAAAATGTAGAAATAGAAAATAGATGTACATATAAATATTCCCCCAGCTTGCTACCCATCATCATCATCATCATCGTTTTACTTATGTTTCTGTACTGGTAGGAGTTTTACTGGTTGCAAGTCTGTGTCAGTTTGCATTCAGAGTTACCACCTTCCGAAGGATGAAACTTCACTTATATGTTCCATTCTGGGCATGGTTTCTACAGCTAATACCAACTTCTTCAGAGTGTACTGGATACATTTTATCCTAGCATCAACACCAGTGAGGTTGCCTGGTGACCTAAGCTTCCATATAGTTTCTATCTGCTAAATTTCACTCATTGGCTTAAGTCAACAGAAAGACTACAATAAAGAACTTTGTCGTTGTTATTTAATGTCTTATTCCATGCTGGCATGAGTTGGATGTTTGAGAGAAACTGGTGAGGCTGAGACAGGCTCCATTGTCTGTTTTGGCATGGATGGATGCCCTTCCTAATGCTGACCACTGCACAGAGTGTAGTAGATGCTTTTTATGTGACACCAGTACCAGTGCCTTTTATGTGGCACCATCACCAGTGCTTTTTACATGGCACCAGAACCAACACTTACCCAAAATGCTGAGCAGTAAGACTGCAGAGTAATTGCAACCTCAGGTACGTGCTGCATCAAAGAAACCAAAAAACAAAAGAAAAAAGGAGAAAGAAAAGAACCCAACACCAGAGCTGAAGACACCTCTGAAAGGGAGCGGGGGCACCACGTTGAAAACGGTAGAGAAGTAGGGGCCAAAATCAGACATGGTTCCTCCTGAGGATGTCTTTAGCCACTGGATCTTATAAAGGAGTTGTTGAGGTAGCGAACAACAAAACGTGGTTGCAATTCCTCCTATATGAACCTTTTTGCTCATTCGGCAAAAGAGACCGATAGAATAAGTACCAGGCTTACAAAGAATATGTCCTGGGGTCGATTTGCTCGACTAAAGGCGGTGCTCCAGCATGGCCACAGTCAAATGACTGAAACAAGTAAAAGAGTAAAACCTCAAATTGTATCAATGTGAGAAAGATGTTTTCAAAACAAAGTGCACCAAGTATTTGTGGACAAATTTAGTGGGTCACAAGTAGATGAAGGCGAAACAATATCACACAGTATATACGATTCCCTTCATATCTCTTTTAGATAGACAGCATCAGGGGTGTAAAAGCAAATTTTAAAAAAAATAAATAAATAAAAAAAAGAAAATTTGGTGGTTCGCTTATGTTTGATAAAGGAAATGACAATAGTAAGGCAGAAATATGAAGGAAATAAATGTTAGATCAATTGACATAACATTCATTTTATTTTGTAATCAGAATTGACAAGATGTATACACATCATAATTGTGCCTTGTGATCAGATGTTTCACTATGGTCCTCCGCTACAACAATATAGACTGAAACTACAACAGGGCAGAATCTAACGGCAGCAACACTGGCCGATCATCACTGCCGCTGTCGCCAACAACAACAACAATTTCCCCCCTTGTATACTTTATGTCCAACTAATGGACAGAGTTACAATGTAGTAAGTATACCTCGGCGGCAAGTCACATCACTTGAGATTTCTATCAGAATATCTCTGCAATGAGCTGCTGCTGCTGTCACAGTTGGGAGGAGAAAGAAATGAAGAAGACAAGTTATGTTTGAAAATACAATTTAGTTAAACCCATTTTCTGGTTCTTTTACCCACTTCCAATACATTACTCAATAATCACAGTTATTGATGAAACCTGCAAAGTACATCATCAAAATGAAGTATATGTAATTAAGCCCTGTCTTTAATAGCTTTTCTTAGAATTCTTTAAAATTATTCCATCATCTTCATTTTAACATCCAATAAATTCCCATTTTCATTTTTTAGCTTTGTTGTTTTTGTGTATGCACGCATGTATGTATGCCTGGTTGTGTACGCATGTATATAAGGAAGGCATAGGCAGTCTTTGTCCCTTATATTTTCGTGTTTTATATTCTCCATTAATGAATCACTCCTAAGGCTATTTTAAGATCAAATTTCTTACATGTTTTCATTCTCTCCGCAAGTAAGTGCTATCATCTTACCAGTGTTCAAAATGATTTCTTAAAAAGTAAATTCAAACAACAAAAAAACATGAAAGTGGGATCTTATTTATAAAAAGAAGAAACTTAATACTTTTTTTAATTAAACAATAGTTTTATAAATCTCAAATAATAATAGATCATAGTTGAGTGGCTCACATCTTGGTGGTTTGGTTGGCTTATTAACATTCGCCAAGAGTGATCGAGTAGGTTATGACATGAAACTAGCCAGTCAAATGTAAACGGAACACACTCACGTCTCAATATATTTCTGGCAGGTCAACATCAGCAGGAACTTCACAGTCGTTGTTGTGTGTCATGGACTCTGTGGCCTTGGCTTTAGAATATAGAACAGTGGGTTTTATTCATCCTCTTTTAGTGATCCCGTTCAAATATTTGTAAAAGCTAATGAACCCAAATAAATTTGATGACTCAATAATTAAAGAAATACAACAGATTGTGTGTGCGCGCACACACACACACACACACTAAAGGTCATTATTATCTGCATATCTGCAGTTCTAAATATTCAAAAAATAAATAACTGTGATGTAAATATATTTTTAAAGAATAAAGATAAACAGAATCCATTACTGCATAACAAACATTTGTGAACTTGATGCATTATACGGGAAAAAAAAGAAAAAAAATCAAATTAAATTTATATAATTTAATGGTTAAACTGAGTTTAATAATAATTTGTTAATTCTTCAATATCAGGTTCAATGTTTGACAAGTAAAGGCTCAAGTTTCCTCTGTCTCTGATTTTTAGTGTATTTCACTGCTTAGTAAATACGACTTTGAATCTTCCTTTGACAAAGTATGAAGACGGAAAATCAATAAGAATTTTATTTCTAGCTAAAAATTAGGACACTTGTTTTTGCCCAACCACATGGTCCTGGGTTCAGTCCCACAATGTGTGGCACCTTGGGTAAGTGTCTTTTACTACAGCCTCAGGCCAACGAAAGCCTTGTGAGTGGGTTTGGTTTGGTTTGGCCGGCAGAAACTGTATGAAGCTTGTCATGTGTGTGTGTGTGTGTTTTGTTAGCCCATACTCCCACCCCACTGCTTGACAACAGGTGTTAGTGTGTTTATGTCCCCATGCCGTAGCAGTTTAGCAAAAGCAGCCAAGAGAACAAGTCCTAGGCTTTAAGAAATATATATATTATATGGGGGGTGGCTTGATTAATTTACCTAGAAATTATTGTGTGGTGCCCCAGCATGGCCCCAGTCTAATGACTGAAACAAGAGACAAAAAATAAAATGCTTCATATTCATTTTTGATGAAACTGTAAATGAACTTCTAAGTTGTTTTCTAATTCTTCAAGAAGGCCTGCACAAGCAAAATATGCATTAGGGTTAAAAAAATAAAATAAAAAAATAAAAAAAATATGCAGATTTATGATCTATTAGAGTATTTTCAATTCAAATCTGGATATCATACCATATTTCAGTGCTTGAAGATGGGAACAATAAAATTCTCCATATCAGAACTACAGATCTCAAACCACTATCATTCTGTTGTTTTATTATTTGTAGGAAACTTTAGGAAATCGCATTTTGTGCATTTGCTGCTAAAAGAATTCATAATTTCCTTTGTTTTAATAAGTTTCTACCGTTTCCTTGCAATTTGATATTCCTCACATTTAATTTGTTGAAGATGTCAGAAAGATAAGTAATATCAGTCCCATGGTTTTTCTGGCTCATTACATATTTTCTCATCATATAACTTAAAAATTCCAATATAGTACCAAAGAGATCATAAAAGCATTTCAGACACTTTCCCTTAGAAAGCCATCAAATTTTATCGTGTAGTAAAAGATGCTGAACTGACGTTCATTTTCATGGCAATTTTTTTTAAATATGGATATTCAATGGATGAGTTTCTATTGTATTGTCGTAGCTAAGTGTTGCCAATGAATAATGCAGTGATTCATAAATATATTTGCAGCTGCTTCTAATAAATCCATTATGGTGACTTATCGGTAGAAATACTTCATCAACTTCACATGCAATAACATTTGTAAGGGGAATATTTTTATCATTAAAAAGTGCTCAACTAATTGTAGAACCTGTTGTGTCAGTTTTAACTTATTTGTTTCAAACCTAGCATAACTAAAAATTATTAAATAAAAATTATGACAGAAGATTTGAAGTTAAATATGACCAGTTTAAAACTGATAGCTTCATATGAGAGAACCAAGGGCAGTCTCAGACAAGCTGGTATCAAAATAATCTATTCTCCAGTAATTAAACTTATTTTGACATTAATTTTGCTTTGAGATTAAAACCAATATGAAATAAATTTCAACTTTTAATATTTAATGAATTTTAATTAGTCCTTCCAGAGAAAATTTGATAAATAAGAAATCTCATGATGGCAATCTTTGATAATAGAGGACCACTTTTAGTCTGTCAAACAGTAGTTAGTATCATTTTGTTTGGTTACCATAAAAGTATTATTTTCAAAGCTGTGCTCCAGCTAGCTTGTTTGTAACTGGGACGGTTACTTGGTAGAATTAAGAAATTTTCTTTTGCTGTTATTTTATACTTGTGCAGTTGTTCATTTTTGTGTTGTTAATGTAAACAGTCTGATACAATCACACTATTCAAACACAAAAAAAACAACAGTACAAAAAAAAAAAGAATGATAATAACAATGAAAATAAAAATTCTTAATTGTGCCAAAAATTTCCATAAACAAAAACTGGTCACAGCACAGTATTAAAAAAACATTCTTTCATATTGTCAAGCAAAGCAATCCTAGCTGTAGGTTGATATAGCTAAAGGGGAATGCTATAGTCAAATATTACCCTCATCATCATCATCATCATGTAACGTCCGCTTTCTGTGCTAGCATGGGTTGAACGGTTTGACTGGGGACTGGTGAATCAGATGGTTACACCAGGCTCCAATCTGATCTGGCAGAGTTTCTACAGCTGGATGCCCTTCCTAACGCCAACCACTCCGAGAGTGTAGTTGGTGCTTTTTACACTCATTATAAGTAAATGATTAGGTTGTGAGCTGGCAAAATTGTTAGCATGCCAGACAAAAGGCTTACTGGAATTTCGTCCATCGTTAGGTTCTGAGTTCAAATTCCTCCTAGTCAACTTTGCTTTTCATCCTTTTGGGGACTGATGAAATATGCATCGGTTGGGCATGACACCTGCTTCTGTTTCTCTGTCACACTCTAACCTTTCATCATTTGACACAAAACCACACTCCTCTAATGATCTCTTTCTTCTCAAAGGTTCTTTGTCTTGCAAGTTACTTGGTGACCCTGCCAGTGCTGGTGTCATGTAAAAAGAATCCAGTCCACAGTGTAGAGTGATTGGCATTTGGAAGGGCATCCAGCTATAAAAACCATGCCAAAACTGACCTCACCTGTACTGGTGCCACATAAAAAGCATTCCGTCCACTCTGCAGGGTGGTTAGGCATCCAGCTGTAAAAACCATGCCAAAACAGACACAGATGTATGGCACAGTCTTCTGCTTTGGCAGCTCCTGCCGATCCATCCAACTCATGCCAGCATAGAAAGCGGACGTTAAACAATGAGGATAATGACATGAGTGTGTGTGTACATGCACACATTTAGATAAAATGTACCATCACCTGCAAGATTCACATGCCACAGCCTCTGTATAAGATGTGAGTTTAACACACACACACATATATATATGTATATCCAGCAGAAATGGAAATCAATTAGTAGCTTTAAAGTTTTTATCATACAACCAAGACACAAAATAACTTAAAAATACAGTGTTTTTTCCTAATTTAAAAACAATAAAACTAACTAACTGACCAGTCCACTATTCCAACCAATGCTAAGAACAGTTCTAATACTGCAACTAGCACAAATACTGCTCTTAAACAACCAATAATATCGCTAGTTTGTAATTTTGTTGGAAGCTTTATAATGGCTCCGACTAATCAGTAGGCTTTTACGACAAAATTAACAAAAACATACTTAATACCCACTTCCCCGTTTTCCTTCTAATTCCCTCAATCAACTTCCTTTTTTTTCTTTCTTTTATTGTTTTTATATTATTCTTCCTTGATAAATAACAGCACATGACAAAGAGAAACCGAATCAATTACCAGAAAGGAAAAGTTATCAGCAAACTATCTACTTAAAACTAGGAATCCACATCCAAAGAACTAGACTTATCAAGATGGTTATTGATTTCTGAACAATGGACATCGATAATGGTGGGGTGGTAGGAGGATGACGATGATGACGATGACAACGATAGTAACGGCGAACAGAGGTAATATTAAGGAAACAGTCTTCCAAAAATCTGCTTGTTCTATAGTTTGTCATATTTCATTGTATTCAGACGCACAGAGATAATAATTTCACATTATTTCACTGTAGACATTAGTAGTCATGATGTCGAAGCAAATCAGATATCGATCTTTTTGGCCATTGGGTCATTAGTCTGTATTTCAACACTGGTCTGTGTCCTGATCAAAACAATGAACTTTTCCTGCTCTAATAGTTACTTATGCAGTAAAGATAGTAACAGAGCCAGCAAACTAAAAACTAAGAACTAGTTTTGTACATTCCAAAGGTAAGATGAAATCCTCTTGAAAAACAATCAATAAACCCCCACCAAACACCAACCCCACCACCAACATTGTTTAGTTTGCTAGAAAAATCATGAATGTCAAATTCACACGACCTCTTCTCAATAATGCTTACATAAAAAATTCATCATAATCAACACCATCAATACTATTGGATATTTGATTACATGGCTGTAGCCTCATACTTCATTGAAATCATTGCTTTGTTTTCTGGAAGCTTTTCACCTAAATAAGGAATTATCATCACTGTTGTCTTCATCATTTGTCGTCATCAGCAGCAGCACTCGCAGCAGCAGAGAGGGAATCTTGACATAGTCACAAAATCTGCTCAGTAGACCAGACAAATTTAACACTACTAACAAATCTTTGATCATTTTTAAACTCTTATATTCTGAGTTCTAAAACGAATGCCAGAGCACCAGATATCTCATCACAGTGATTAAATGCTTGGCTCAGTTCAGAAGCAGGTGAAACCAAAGCTGATTGTCACTTAAAGAACAAAACAAGAAAAAAAAAGCAGAAAACACACCATTGTTTTTTTCCCTTTTTATACAAATAGTCAAAGAGATTATAAAGATTTTAGTAAGCTTATTGTAGACTGAAATAATTTATAGACTGTAAAGCTTTCAGCTGTAACTATGGTAGAAAATATTAATATATAAGTATTCATATGTTTGTCTACTCACTCTATTAACAGCTAATATTTTCTGGTGCAGGCATGGCTGTGTGGTAAGAAATTTGCTCCGCAACCACAGGGTTCCAGGTTCAGTCCCACAGAGTATGGGCAGACCAAATCCTTGTGAGTGGATTTGGTAGATGGAAACAGAAAGAAGCCCATCACATATTTACATATATTGTAGTGTCTGTTTTTGTCCTCTGTCACTGCTTGACAATGGGTGTTAGTGTGTTTACGTCCCCATAATTTAGCGGTCCAGCAAAGGACAGTAGCAGAATAAGTACCAGGCCAAAAGAATTTCAGATTTTTGCAACAAGGGCAGCTTAGCAGAGGTGGGGGTGAGTCAATTACATTGACCTCAGAGTTCAACTGGTACTTATTTTATCAACCTTGAAAGGATGAAAGGCAAAGTCGACCTTGGCGGAATTTGAACTCAGAACATAGCAACGGGTGAAATACAGCTAAGCATTTCATCCAGTGCGCTAACGATTTTGTCAGCTCGCCACCTTAATAATAATAATAATAATAATAATAATAATAATAATAATAATAAAATTAAAATAATATAAAGTTATGCAGTAAGATGGAAAAGTAACGATACGCTGGGACTATGATTTTCAGATGGATCGTGTAATTGAACGCTGTCAGCTGAATATTGTCATTCTGAATGAGAGAGACAAATACTGTCAGATCATTGATGCAGCCATACGAAATGACATGAATGTTGTGAGTAAAGAGGTTGAAAAAAATCACCAAATACTTCGAATTGAAAGTGGAAGTAGCAAGACTGTATGAAATGCGAGAGGTTAATGTAAAAGCGATACCAGTGGTGATTGGAGCATTGGGTTCAATCCCATTGAAACTTCAAGACCTCTTAAGGCAACTGGAAATCCCATGCAAGATTGACGTCTTGCAAAAAGCAGCCTTATTGGGCAGAGCGCACATCTTAAGGAAAGTATTATCTGTCTGAGGTCCTTGGTGTGACTTGACAGATGACTAAAGACTGGTGCATTTTTACCTACACTATGTTACGAAGGAATAATACTAATAATGATAATATGAATGCAAGACTCCAGGAGCTCCAACAAAACCTGGGATAAAGAGATGATAATAATAATAATAATAATAATAATAATAATAATAATAATAATAATGATAATAATAATAATGATAATAATAATAATAATAATAATGATAATAATAATGATAATAATAATAATAATAATGATAATAATAATAATGATAATAATAATAATAATAATAATAATAACGATAATAATAATAATGATAATAATAATAATAATAATAATAATAATAATAATAATGATAATAATAATAATAATAATAATAATGATAATAATAATAATAATAATGATAATAATAATAATAATAATAATAATAATAATAATAATAATAATAATGATAATAATAATAATAATGATAATAATAATAATAATAATAATAATAATGATAATAATAATAATAATAATAATGATAATAATAATAATAATAATAATAATGATAATAATAATAATAATAATAATAATAATAATAATGATAATAATAATAATAATAATAATAATAATGATAATAATAATAATAATAATGATGATAATAATAATAATAATAATAATAATGATAATAATAATAATAATAATAATGATAATAATAATAATAATAATAATAATAATGATAAAGCAGTACTCTACCCAAAAAACGAAAACGCAACAACACATACATATAAAACATGGAAGAAAAATAATGTAAATATAGACCTCGATAAAACAATGAACCCTAACAAACTAGCTAACATAAGAAGATATATTCTAAAAGCAAAAAAAATATCAGAAATAGAAATAGAGCAATTGAAAGAAAAAATACATCAGGAAAATCTAGATAGTAGTCACACAGCAATGCCAAATAATAATATAAACACTGAGATAGCAAAACACGAGGACAAACGTAACATGCCCGGCAAAAACGAAGTAAACAAAAAACAACAAACCCAGACCGTAGAGATGTATAATAGTGTACAAAAAGCACCAATCCAGAACACCACAGACAAACATATGAATGAAAAGGAAGGCAAAACAAATATAAAGCCTGGAAATAACGAAGGGAAACCTAATAATTACGATACTATGAAAATGAAAATAACCGAAGAACTGAAAACCACAGATCTTAGAATGGACCACAGATTATATCTCCCAAAAATCAAAATAGACAATAAAACAACATCAATAATAAATAGCATAAACCTGGCCGTCACGGAACTAACAACCACAGAAACAACAGGCAATATCACTGAGCTAAATGACATGATATATGCGGCAGCCACTGCAGCCACAAAAGAAGCAGGATACTCACTCAAACCCATCCGAACAGGAGTTCTACCACCCAAACAGACCTTGTGGATAAATAACATCCAGAACAAAATTAAAAAAAAGAGAAAAGATTTATCGATTCTCAACGAAATTAGTAAACAATCAACACTACTAAGTAACAAGAAGAAAACAAAAATACTGTACAAATACAGCATTACAGAAAAAGACTTACCTGAGGCAAAAGAAAAACTAAAGCAAGACATCCTTGCCAAAGCACAGAGGATCCGCCGGTATGAGAAACGCCAACGTTTCTTTGAACAAAACAAACAGTTCAAATCCAACCCCAAAAAACTCTACCAAGAACTGGGTAAAAATAAAATAGACATTACTTCAGCACCAACAGCAGAAGAACTAGAGAAATTCTGGAAACAAATATGGTCGGTGAAGCAACAACCCCAAAAAAGGACCATTAAAACAACGAACTTAGCACCTGAGCAACTCTGGGCCCCTATAACAACTGAAGAGGTCACCCAGACACTGCAAAGACTAAGCAACTGGAAAGCACCTGGACACGACAAGATCCCCAATTTCTGGTTAAAACACCTGCCAGCAATGCATAAAAAGCTGGCAGAAAACTTTAACAACATAATAGCAGATCCAGAAACAATGCCTGAATGGCTCACAAAAGGGAAAACCATCTTAATCCCCAAATCCACGGAAACGGAGAAACCACAAAACTATAGACCTATAACCTGTCTCCCTACGATCTACAAAGCCTTTACTGCAATAATATCGCAGAGAGTGAGTAAACACCTGGAAAATAACAACCTGTTTCCAGAAGAGCAGAAGGGATGCTGCAAGGGCTCATACGGCTGTAAAGATCAATTATTGATCAATAAAGCCATAACTGAAGACAGCCGCAGAAAGAAGAAAGGCCTCAGTATGGCCTGGGTGGACTACCAAAAGGCTTTCGACAGTGTTCCCCACGCGTGGATTCTGGAAACACTAGCCATAAACAAGGTGGCACCAATTATCATAAAATACATAGAGCACTCAATGAACAAATGGCAGACAGTGCTACAGCTCCAAACAAAAGAGGGACTTGTGAAAACGAAAGCCATCCCCATTAGAAGAGGAATATTCCAGGGAGACACGCTCTCTCCACTCCTGTTCTGCCTGGCACTCACACCTCTAACAGAATTGCTAAATAGAACTGGATGCGGTTACAAATGCTATGGAAAAACAGTCAGCCACCTTCTATATATGGATGACCTAAAATTATATGCAAAAAACGACAAAGAGCTAGAAACACTACTACAGACAGTACACGGCTTTACCAAGGAAATAGAAATGAAATTCGGATTAGAAAAATGTGCCAAAGCAACCCTGAAAAGAGGAAAATTAGTTAAAAGTAGCAATATAACACTAGATAAAGCCAATGAAATAAGAGAACTAGACGAAAGCCAACCATATAAGTATTTAGGAGTCAATGAACTAGATAGGATACAACATACACAAATGAAAGAAAAAATAAAGAAAGAGTACTATAGACGAGTTAGATCAATACTAAAAACAGAGCTCAATGCTAAAAACAAGATAATGGGTATCAACACTTTAGCTGTCCCAGTTATAAGCTACAGCTACAACATCCTTAACTGGACACTAAACGAACTATGTAAAATAGACAGGAAAACAAGAAAAATAATGACAGGATATAGGATGCACCACCCAAAATCTGACATAGAAAGGCTATATATACAACGCACAGAAGGTGGCAGGGGTCTTATACAGCTAGAAAACTATTATAAAATAACCACCATAGGACTGCAAAAATACCTACTCCAGAAGCAAGGGAAACTAATACAAATAGCCACAAAACACGAGCAAAACAAAAAACTGTTTTCAGTATTTAAGGAAGCTGACAAATACAAACAAGAAATCAATCTACCTAACAAATACGAAGAAGAAGAGGAAGAAACAACAAAAGCTATAAAACAAATGAAATCCAAACTAAAACTAGAACAGCAACGGACCATGATAAAACGATGGCAAGAAAAGCCCCTACATGGTAAATACTGGGCTAAACTAAATGCGAAAGAAATAGACAGAGAAAAATCCCAGCAATGGCTGAGAAGCTCAGGACTCAAAGCAGAGACTGAAGGATTTTTAATTGCTGCACAAGACCAAAGCCTCCCCACCAGAAATTACCAAAAACACATAATGAAAAGAAATATAACAAGTAACTGTAGAATATGTGGAGATCGACAAGAAACAATAAATCATATTATCTCTGGCTGCCCAGTCCTGGCTAAGAAGGAATATATTCACAGACACGACAGAGCTGGGACCTATATACACTGGAAGCTATGCCAACATTATGGAATAGCAAAAAAAAAAAGATGGTATAAACACACGCCAGAAAAGGTCACAGAAAACGAGAAAGCAACCATACTCTGGGATATGCCAATACACACAGATAGAGAAATTAAGGCGAATAGACCAGATATAGTTGTCAAAGATCATGAAGGAAAAAAATGCCTTCTAATTGATGTTTCAATACCAGCAGATGACAACGTTTCTCTAAAAGAAATGGAAAAACTTTCAAAATACAAAGACCTGGAAATAGAGATAACTCGAATGTGGAATCTAAAAACAGAAACAATTCCTATCATAGTAGGTGCCTTAGGTATAATAAAAAAATATTCAGACAAATACATAACAAAAACACCAGGACTTACAAATATATATAACATACAGAAAATTGCACTACTGGGTACTGCACACATTCTACGCAAAACACTTTCAATACAGTAAACATAAGAGCACCACAGCAAACCACAGCACATACCCAAGGCGCACAGAGCTGCACTCGGTAGTGAAGTGAAAGCACGTTATAAAAATAAAACTACTGAATAATAATAATGATAATAATAATAATAATAATAATAATAATATAGAAAGGATTGAGGTAACTCCTCCTGAAGATATAGAGTCAAAATTAAAAGAAGAGTGCCATTTGCTATCTTGTGAACAATATTTCGACATCTCGCGTGTCTTCCACTGGTTCAAAAAATAAATTTGTCAATCTACTTCATTTTGGTTAATATAGAAAGGATTGAGGTAACTCCTCCTGAAGATATAGAGTCAAAATTAAAAGAAGAGTGTCATTTGCTATCTTGTGAACCAAAATGAAGTAGATTGACAAATTTATTTTTTGAACCAGTGGAAGACACGCGAGATGTCGAAATATTGTTCACAAGATAGCAAATGGCACTCTTCTTTTAATTTTGACTCTATATCTTCAGGAGGAGTTACCTCAATCCTTTCTATATTAACCAAAATGAAGTAGATTGACAAATTTATTTTTTGAACCAGTGGAAGACACGCGAAGATGTCGAAATATTGTTCACAAGATAGCAAATGGCACTCTTCTTTTAATTTTAATAATAATAATAATGATAATAATAATAATAATAATGATAATAATAATAATAATGATAATAATAATAATAATAATAATAATGATAATAATAATAATAATAATAATGATAATAATAATAATAATAATAATAATGATAATAATAATAATAATAATAATAATAATAATGATAATAATAATAATAATAATAATAATGATAATAATAATAATAATAACAAATGAAAGAAAAAATAAAGAAAGAGTACTACAGACGAGTTAGATCACTACTAAAAACAGAGCTCAATGCTAAAAACAAGATAATGGGTATCAACACTTTAGCTGTCCCAGTTATAAGCTACAGCTACAACATCCTTAACTGGACACTAAACGAACTATGTAAAATAGACAGGAAAACAAGAAAAATAATGACAGGATATAGGATGCACCACCCAAAATCTGACATAGAAAGGCTATATATACAACGCACAGAAGGTGGCAGGGGTCTTATACAGCTAGAAAACTATTATAAAATAACCACCATAGGACTGCAAAAATACCTACTCCAGAAGCAAGGGAAACTAATACAAATAGCCACAAAACACGAGCAAAACAAAAAACTGTTTTCAGTATTTAAGGAAGCTGACAAATACAAACAAGAAATCAATCTACCTAACAAATACGAAGAAGAAGAAGAAGAAACAACAAAAGCTATAAAACAAATGAAATCCAAACTAAAACTAGAACAGCAACGGACCATGATAAAACGATGGCAAGAAAAGCCCCTACATGGTAAATACTGGGCTAAACTAAATGCGAAAGAAATAGACAGAGAAAAATCCCAGCAATGGCTGAGAAGCTCAGGACTCAAAGCAGAGACTGAAGGATTTTTAATTGCTGCACAAGACCAAAGCCTCCCCACCAGAAATTACCAAAAACACATAATGAAAAGAAATATAACAAGTAACTGTAGAATATGTGGAGATCGACAAGAAACAATAAATCATATTATCTCTGGCTGCCCAGTCCTGGCTAAGAAGGAATATATTCACAGACACGACAGAGCTGGGACCTATATACACTGGAAGCTATGCCAACATTATGGAATAGCAACAGAAAAAAGATGGTATAAACACACGCCAGAAAAGGTCACAGAAAACGAAAAAGCAACCATACTCTGGGATATGCCAATACACACAGATAGAGAAATTAAGGCAAATAGACCAGATATAGTTGTCAAAGATCATGAAGGAAAAAAATGCCTTCTAATTGATGTTTCAATACCAGCAGATGACAACGTTTCTCTAAAAGAAATGGAAAAACTTTCAAAATACAAAGACCTGGAAATAGAGATAACTCGAATGTGGAATCTAAAAACAGAAACAATTCCTATCATAGTAGGTGCCTTAGGTATAATAAAAAAATATTCAGACAAATACATAACAAAAACACCAGGACTTACAAATATATATGACATACAGAAAATTGCACTACTGGGTACTGCACACATTCTACGCAAAACACTTTCAATACAGTAAACATAAGAGCACCACAGCAAACCACAGCACATACCCAAGGCGCACAGAGCTGCGCTCGGTAGTGAAGTGAAAGCACGTTATAAAAATAAAACTACTGAATAATAATAATAATAATAATAATAATAATGATAATAATAATAATAATAATAATAATAATAATAATAATGATAATAATAATAACAATGAGTGCTGCAATCCATTCATTTGACTAAAGATTCTTCAAGGCGGTGCCTTAGCATGGCTATTGTCCAATGATTGAAACAAGTAAAAGATAAAAGAATATACTGATATTTATGTAGGTTTTTCTCAAGGATGAAAGTAAAAGGAAAATAACGAGTAGTGGTGATGAGACACAGGTCTACTTCAGAGTGAGGAAAGAAAAAAAAGAAAGGCAGAAAGTAATCGAAAAAGATGTTCAGGCCAAGAATTGAGTAATAATTTTTATCAGGGTAGGGAAGAGCTGTTAGGTTTATTACGTTCAAATAGTTTGTAGATTCTCAAAAGTTATGTTAAGATATTTAGTTTAATGAGATTAAGTAATAACTGTTACTTATTTTATCAACCTTTGAAAGGATGAAAGGCAAAGTCAACCATGGCAGGATTTGAACTCAGAATCAAAAGAGAGACAAAATGCCACAAAGCATTTTGCCTGGTGTGTTAATGATCTTTTGCCAAATCAATGCCTTAATACCAACAACAACAATAATGGTTTCAAATTTTGGTATAATGCCAGCAATTTTGGTGGAAGGGGCTACTTGATTACATTGGCCCCAGTGCTCAACTGGTACATATTTCCTCAACCCGCAAAAGGATGAAAGGCAAGAAATCTTTTTAGACGAGGGTGTCATGATTTCTGTAGAGAAATAGCATTAATGAAATGGTTTATGCTAACAAGAGTTCTTGAAAAGAGAGTAAATAAATTAGTAAAATTTTGACATAATTCTTCGTATTAATAGCTTCTAAACTAGATAACATTTAAAGATTTCAGGTTATTTAAATTACAAATTAAACAATAAGGAGATAAACAAAAATGGGGCTAAAAGCTTAGATTTCGAAAGATCTAGATTTATTTCAGATACAGCATGGAAATTAATGTTATGAAAAATTAGGGGCTAACACTTTAAAACTTGGCTGAGAGGAATATTTGTTGATTTATCTTTTATCTTTTGTTTAAGTCATTAGACTGTGGCCATGCTAGGGCAATGCCATA
This sequence comes from Octopus bimaculoides, assembly GCF_046866305.1. Classification (NCBI taxonomy): domain Eukaryota; kingdom Metazoa; phylum Mollusca; class Cephalopoda; order Octopoda; family Octopodidae; genus Octopus; species Octopus bimaculoides. Next base: position 127,536,651 of record NC_142932.1, on the reverse strand, counting down.
AAGAATTTTTAGTTGAATGAATCAACCTCAGTAATTATTTTTCTTTTTTCTGCCTGATATTTATTCTGTTGGTGTCTTTCGCTGAATTGCTAAGTGACATGGACATAAACACACACACACTATATATATATATATATATATATATATATATATATATATATATATATATATACATATATATATATATATATATATATATAAAAGTAAGCAGAGTTAGCAATTGGAATAACCGTCTAAGGGATAAGAATATCCATTAGTAAATTGCCAATGTTAACCCTGGGTATGGCTATGCAAGCATATTATGCTCATAGGATACAGGTAAGAACAGAATAAACAAGAGATTATCAGGAATCAAATTTAAAATAAGCAAGAAATGGAGAAAACTTTTGATCAACAAACAGATTGACTCCTAATGGGTTGGCAGATGCTGTGTTGCTGGGTAAATTTGCTATTTAGTGAACAGTTACAAAAGAGTACATTAAATGTCTGATCAGAGGAAATGATAACAATGCATGGAAGTTGTTTAGTAAATCAGTTTCCCCTGAACTACATGTGTGTACCAATATGTGTATGTGCATATGAAGGTGGCCGAGTGGGCAGAATTGTTAGCACGCTGGGCAAAATGCTTAGTGGCATTACGTCCTGAGTTCAAATTTCGCCAAGGTTGACTTTGCCTTTCATTCAATTCGAGGTCAATAAAAAAAAGTATCAGTAAAGCACTGGGGTCGATGTAATTGACTTACTCACTCCCTCGAAATTGCTGGCCTTGTGCAAAAATTTGAAATCAGTATGTATGCATATTTGAGCATGCGCACATACACACACACAAATCAGCTTTGTTCAAATTGATCCTAACATTTGTGCTCTGAGAACTTATTTACTAAGTAATTCAAAAACATAATTCAAACTGAACTCCAATGGAGTAAAAGAGAAGCTGTCTTCTCGTGATGAAACACAACAATGACTAACCCAGTCAGGCTTGAATCTTTCAAAACATGTATTCAGAGTGGATTCAAAACATGTATTCAAAACATGTATTCAAAACATGTATTCAGAGTGGATATGCAAGTCATTGGCTGTATTCACATTCAGATACCAAAATATGGAGAAAGCGGTACAGATAAACACAATTAGGGGCTTGATCTACAGGGTGGCCCAAAACTAGCTTTAAAGTTATTCAGCTGTCTCTTTCGCATTCATATATTAACAGTTTGGATCTTAATTATAAAAAAATACGAAACCATTATTCTATGCTAATTTGGTTAATTCTGTCAAGCTCCCCTTTCAGTTTGTAAGATAGAAATTAAAATTTAATAAAATGTTTCAAAAGGAATTTAAAGTGCATACATGATAACTGTAAACCTACTTTTGAGCCATTCTGTATATATATATATAAGATAGATAGATAGATAGATAGATAGATAGATAGATAGATAGATAGATAGATATACTCACATATACATACACATAGATCTATATTATATATATAAGGAGAGAGGGGGATAGAGTGGGGAGGGAGGGGGAGAGAGAGTGGGGGAGAGAGAGGAGGAGAGAGAGTGGGGAAGAGAGAGAGAGATAAAGATATAACTAAATATATTCAGAAGATGAACACAGGCACAAGCATTACATTATAGACAAGGTGGTGACCTGGCAAAATCATCAGCACAACATGCAAAATGCCTTGCAGCATTTTATCTGTCTTTACTTTCAGAGTTCAAATGCTGCTGGGGGTTGACTTTGCCTTTCATCCTTTTGGGGGTCAATAAAATAAGCACCAGATGAGCACTGGGGGGCAATCTGATTGATTTAACACCTGCCCAGAAGAAATTGCTGGCCTCGTGCCAAAATTTGAAACCATCATATATATAGACGAATGAATATGTGTGTCTGAGTGCACATGGATACATATACATGGCAGAGATTTGTTCAAAGGTCAGGAATGTAGTGGAGGGGTGGGGGTTATTTAAAGTGATAAATTTGATTGGTGAATAATTACAGAAGCAAATTATTTATCATCAATAATAAATAATAACTGAATGAGCTGGGAAAACGGTGAGTGGATAGATGAAAGGAAGGAGACAAAGGATCATGTCAAATAATAGAACTTACTGATAACTATGTGCCTTTTGTTTATAGTTCTCATTGTTATTTATTGAGAGAGGAGGGGGGGAGGCAAGTACTGTTCAAGAAGTACTGCAGTACTTGGGAGCTACTCTCTACATTCTGGGTTCATGTCTCACCATGGTCAAATTCATTTCTCATCAAGTATCGAGTACAAATGATGATAAAGTTGAGACAGAGTTTTATTTTGTCCACACTTGTGTCTTTGAGTGAGAAATCATTGTTATTGTTATTTAATAAACATGAAACAGGGAGGGGGGAGAGAGAGAGACAGAATGGGGGTGGGGTAGTGAGTAGTTAGTTACGTAAAGATTAAGTAGAAGCTGGCAGGTACTTTGGTAGAGACAAGAAAAAGGGGGAAAAAAATAGAAAAAAGATTTTGTGCCAAGCAATATATTTTACTAATAACATGTGAAGCATTTGGAATAGTGATTTCTTGAGAGAGAGCAAGAGAATGAAAGAGAGAGAGAGAGAAGCAGTGTGTGTGTGTGTGTGTGTGTGTGTGTGTGTATGTGTGTGCGCGCATGAGTGCATAGAGAAAGTACAAGTGAGTAGGATGAGAAATGAGAAAGCAGAGAGAGAGACTGGCAGAGGAGGAGGAGGTAAGGTTGAGAGAAGTATTATTTAAAATGATTCACTATCCATGTTAACTACTGTTGTTATTGAATATATAAGATGGCAGCGAGGTGGGGGTGAAGTGCAGAGGGGTAATAGATCATTAGGTAAAGGAGAAGTTACAGCTCAACAAATCTCTCCTCTTAGTAGAGGTACCTAGTTATTTTGACCCCATGAGCTGTCACCACTACTTTTAACCAGTGAACTGAAATAGAAAACTCAACAAAAGAGAATAAATGCTAAAAAACGAAAGCCAGATTATGGGCTTTCACAAGAATTATGTGGCATTACCAGTGAAGCACATTTCTACCTTGTAAAATAACTTTTTTTAAAGATCAATCTAGAAGTTAATAATTACATCTCAGAAATACGTCCTTTTTCTGTTTTTATTTTGTTTTCAATCTGATTGCTCTGGTTATTCATGTTTTCTTTTCTTCTCAATTTTTCTCATTAAAATGAGAATACACGGGAGAGAAGAGAGGGAAAAAAACATATATAAAACCTAGTCCCAGATGGGTTATTAAGAAATCTCACATAAACAAAATTAACTAAATTCTGAGTTCGTTATGTTGTCATTTTCAAGTTTAATTAGCCCTCTATAACTTGGCTTCCTTGCAATTAAGATTGTTTTCCTGTAATTTCCTTTCCCAGAACATATTTTTTTGTCTATTTTCATTCTTTTGTTTACTTTTCTTCTTTTTTTGCACCCTTCTCCTGTATTTTTGTTTCAGAGAAAGTGCAAAGAGCAAAAGTCTTAATACACGAGAGAGAGAGAGAGAGAGAGAGAGAGAGAGAGAGAGAGAGAGAGAGAGAGAGAGAGAGAGGCAGTGGTCCTGAAAGAAGTTCAGCTTTATCAGAAGTAAATAGCAAAAACAGAATAATAATAATAAAAAAAAAACAAAAACACAGGAATGGATAGATGTCGACCAGAGCTGGTTTCAACAAGCACATGCAATTATAGCTTAAAATTGAAATGTACATGGCCCTTGGCTTAAAAATCAGCCTGGCACTCTACAAATTGGTTTTCTAATAGTAAAAAGAAAAAAAAGGAAAAATAACACTACCACCTCCCCATGCATTAAAAAACAAAACAAATTTTAAATAAATAAAAGAACAAAAAGAGCAACTCAACAGGCTACACTTTTTCATTATCCGTATGAAAGTTTGGAGTTTCAATTATATACAAGGCAATCTCCTCCCATCTAGAAATGAAATCATGGTCATTACATGTCTGAGAATTCTTACTAATGAAGCAGTGGTGGAGGGAGGGGTGGTAGTGGTGGTGGGAGGTGGCTTAGACCCCCAACACACACACACACACAATGCATAGTAAAAGGAATTTGAAGTTTTCCGAATGTCACAGATTAGAAAATATTAAATTCCATACATAATTGAGAATTTTTTTCATAATAATTATTTTATTTTTATCATATTTTTTCTATTTCCTTGTTGATTTGTTTCTAACTCTTCGAGGAGGGACAACATTTTTTTTGTTTTTGCACATCCATAAATGAATAAGAGTTTATTGATATAACCACCTGTAAACATGAATAAGCAAATTATTCCATAAAGATTATTTCAGTGTTGATTACTGTACCAGCACTACTATACTAAATGTACAAAATCACGTGCGATGTATATCTATCCATTGATCAGTCTCTTGGTCCCTGCATTCCCATTGCACCAACCTACACACAACCAAACAACCAACCAAACAAACAACCAAACAAACAACCAAACACACAACCAAACAAATGAAACGACAGAATCAGGAAGAACAGATTTTAAAATAAATATCTGTGGGAGACACCAGACTGTGAGACATATTTCATATGAGGGCCAGCTAAAAAGTTTGTACCCTGATTAAGATACTCTCATGGAATTTGATTTAATGGGGTTTCTTTCTCCACACAGACCCCTTTTCACATTTCTTCTGCCGACGTTGCAGTGCTTGGATCCCATTGGTGAAGTAGCTTTCATCCTGTTGGTCAAAAAAGTTAGCAGCAGCAGATACGATGTCATCACTGTGATAAAAGATCCCAGCCAAGTGTTTTCTCATATTGGGGAACAGGTGATGGTCAGATAAGGCCAAACCAGGAGAATAGGGAGACTGACCAACTAGTTGAAAGCTAGCCATGCACAGCAGCCATTGAAACCAAGAACTTGTGTGTTGAAGCTTTGTCCCATGGCTTTGATAACATTTCATAACTGCTTCAGAAAGTTAGCATAATACTTTCCATTGATGGTGTGGCCATTTTGAAAATACCTTTTGCATCCTAAAATAACTGAGGCCATCACCTTGACCTTCTTTGGAGCAGGTAAGGAAGGGTGTTTCCACTGCATAGATTGCCTCTTTATCCCCAGTTCAATGTGATGAACCTAACATTCCTACTAGGTTAGGAAACGTTCAAGGAAACTAGCTGGATCTGCTTGAAACAATGTCAGATTTTCCCATGGTGTGACCAGCCTGGTACACTTTTGATGGAGTTTCAGAACACATGGCACCCACCGAGTAGAAACATTCATTATGCCAAGTTCATTGTGCAGAATATTCTCAACTCTCTCACAGGATATGCTAATAGCATTGGCTATTTGATTTATAGTCAATCACCTGTCGTCCATCACCATGTGGTGAACATGATCAATGTTTTCCTCAATGGTGGCAGTTGCTGGACATTCAAGCCTTAAGTAATCTTCAACCCTTTCCCTTCTCAGCTGCCTACTTTTGCACCATTCATAAAGCTGGAGCATCGTCCCCTAATGTAGCAACCATGTCAGCATGAATGTCCTTTGGGGCTAAACTTTTTTCTGCAGGTACCTGATAACACCACAATGCCAAATTTCAAAGCTCTAGCATTTCTCCTTTTAAGGTCAGCCTCTCAACTGTTCAGACCTCCCTTGTACACGGGGCCAAGCACAGACAGTTGCTAGAGGCAAACTCAATTCACACTGAATAATTAAAGCTCTATTTCCTTCAGCCCATTTGGGTCTTTCACCCCCCCCTCTTTCTTTCCTTTAATTAACCTCCACACCCCATGTCCAACTCATTTTTTTTCTTTTTACCTATCACTGAAATATTACACCTGTGTAACAAGGAATGACATTGGATATGTCAGCATTGACCCATATTGACTCTGTGATGTGTTTGGCATTAGGAAGGCCATGCCAAATTGGAATGAACGTATGACGTCCTGGTTTAAGAAGACAGTAATTCCAAATAAGAACTGACTCAAACTGTGGCGTGACCCAGCTAACCCATGCTACAATGGATATGTGGACATAAAATGAGAATGATAATGTGTGTGTGTGTGTGTAAATGAATACCAGTGTAAATAAGGGTAAAATATCTTAAAATATTGACAAAGAGAGGGAGAACTCTTTAAAAGGAACACAATACATGAAATGAGCAACTCAATAAGTAGAAATCAATGTAATTAGTGTGAGAGTAATTATTAGGGTCAATATCAATTATTAAATCCCTTGAAAATGATGCTCCCAACACTGCCACAGCCTAATGACAGACACTACTGTAAAAAATATATGCATTTATAGGTGCAGGAGTGGCTGTATGGTAAGTAGCTTGCTTACCAACCACATAGTTCCAGGTTCAGTCCCACTGCATGGCACCTTGGGCAAGGGTCTTCTACTATAGGCTCGGGCTGACCAAAGTCTTGTGAGTGGATTTGGTAGACGGAAACTGAAAGAAGCCTGTCATATATATTATAATCATCATTATCATCATCGTTTAACGTCCGCTTTCCATGCTAGCATGGGTTGGACGATTTGACTGAGGATTGGTGAAACCGGATGGCAACACCAGCCTCCAATCTGATTTGGCAGAGTTTCTACAGCTGGATGCCTTTCCTAACGCCAACGACTCAGAGAGTGTAGTGGATGCTTTTACGTGTCACTCGCATGAAGGCCAGTCAGGCGGTACTGGCAACGATATATATATATATATATATATATATATATATATATATATATGTGTGTGTGTGTGTGTGTGTGTGTGTGTGTGTGTGTGTGTGTGTGTGTGTGTATGTATATATATATGTGTGCATGTATATGTTGTGTCTGTGTTTATGCCCCCCAACATCGCTTGACAACCAATGCTGGTGTGTTTACGTCCCCATCACTTAGTGGTTCGGCAAGACAGGCCGATAGAATAAGTACTAGGCTTACAAAGAATAAGTCCTGGGGCTGATTTGCTCGACTAAAGGCGGTGCTCCAGCATGGCTGCAGTCAAATGATTGAAACAAATAAAAGAATAAAAGAATATATATATATATATATATATATATATATATATATATATATATATATATATAAGCAAATATAACTTAGTTGTAAAATGTTTCTTCAGTTTTATTTCTCTGTCCTAATTTCACAAACCACTGCACTAAAGTCGCATGATCGTAGGTCGCCAGAGATGCACATGTGCACTCTCTTGTTTGCACAGATATAGCTTTATACATAGCTGTTATTTCTTTTGCCAGCAACATGTGCAAAAGCCACAACTGTTAGTTCAGGTGATTGACTTAACACTGATGCATTAAATATGCTTTTTGATATTTGGGAAATCAAAACAACATTTAACGAGAGGGTGTGCTGTAACCCAAACACAATACTCATTCGTTCATAAAAATATGCATGCTCTTAGACACCCACACAAACAAAATAACATACAAAATGCAGAACGTAAAGAAACAAAATTTAGTCTCCAGAAATAAATAAACTAAACAACTAAGACATGAGAAAAGAACTCCAATATAGCCAATACATGTTGAAGTCAGTTCGATAATAATCCTGTTAAAAGTTTAGCTAATTTCCTAACAGAATCTATTTCCTGCCATTAAATTTTGGCAGCTTTTAACTTTTCTATTTTAATTCCATTCTTGTAGATGTTGTGAAACACAATAAGAGATTTGGTGTTTTTACTTACTATCGATTCTCAAATTGCTCCTTGTTAATACAACACTTATCTGAAATGATCAGCTCCTTTACATAATGATAACTTTGTTTCATTTAATTGATTAAAATCAGTTTCTATGCTAGATTCCAATTTTACCAATTTTTATTTTCTTTATTCAATTATTTATTTCTTAGTTAGCTAGCCATTTTATATTTAACACACAAGCACACATATTTTCTAAATATTTGGATAAATAATTCAATAATTCTTACAGTTAACTCATTTCATTATTAGATTCCATTTCCTTTCATTCTTGTCTTTATTCAGTTTTCAACTTATTTTTGTTTTAAAATAGTTTTCCATCCATTTTCCAAAAGAAACATAGATTGTTTGGTTCTACAAATTTAACCGTTTCCTATTGAATATAACAGATGGAGATTGATCGCTGTGTATGTCTGCAGAAGCATGTACAGTTGTGCATTAGTGTGCACATGAATTTAACCCCTTGGTATTCAGACTAGTTTCAGTTCCAAATATTTGACCTGTTTTGTCTTAAAGCCAGCTAGATCTGGCCTCTCACACCTACTCTACAATGTCATTCAAAAAATATGCAATCATATCATTGAAATCTCAAAACTATAAGATATCATATGATTAATTAAAAATATTGTGAATACGTAAGTGTTATATTTGACAGAATAATGTGAATACGAAAGGGTTAAGCTACCACACTGTTATAGGGGGAAAAAATAAACTTTTCTGTTTTATGTAAGAAATTCTCTGCTTACCAACCACATGGTTCCGGGTTCAGTCCCACTGCATGGCACCTTGGGCAAGCGTCTGCTGCTCTTCTAGCCTTGGGGCTGACCAAAGCCTTGTGAGTGGATTGGGTAGACGGAAACTGAAAGAAGCCCGTCGTATATATATATATGTATATATATATGTATGTATGTGTGTGTATGTTTGTGTCTGTGCTTGTCCCCGTCCCCCCCCCCCCCCCAACATCACTTGGCAACCAATGCTGGTGTGCTTATGTCCCTGTAACTTAGCAGTTCGGCAAAAAAGACTGATAAAATAAATACTAGAAAGTACAGGACTAATTACAAAAAATAAGTCCTGTGGTCGATTTGCTCGACTAAAATGTGGTGCTCCAGCATGGCCACAGTCAAATGGCTGAAACGAGTAAAAGAATAAAAGAAGACTATTTAAAATATAAGTGGTGCTAGTAAACAGAAGCGATAACATTCATTTAGCCGGAGATTGATGTAAGATTAAGTAACTTTGATTTTTTTTCATGTCTTTTATTCCTATTTATGAGTTAATCAAGAGAAGAAAGATACCGTTTTCTCTGCAAGCCTTGCCACACAGCTGAGTCTGATGCAGCAACCCCGGTTTTGCATCTAAACATCATTGGCAAAATATGGGCTCAGAAAGAACAGAGATCTGGCCCATATGCTCCAACAGGGAAAAGACAGATGATGATACTATAAGGACCAAATAGTTGTGCTAAACTAAACAGAGCTCATCTGCATTTAGTTTAAAATATGATTAAAGATGAGAAAAATCAATGGCAATATGATACGTGTGAGGAGAAAAGGTTTGATAGAGGAGCGTGAAGATAGTGAGTAGGTAAGGTGATGGCCTCAAGGTCGTGGCAAACATCAACAAACAAGAATATCAGGTTAAAGAACAACGAAAATTGCATTCTATAATCTAACCTCTCAGCAGATTCTGGAACCAGAATCATAAGAGCATCACACTAACAAGTCTCTACATTTTGAGAAGGCAGAGAAAAAAAAAACAGGTTTCATTTAATCTATAAAATTGGGTAAAACAGTAAATAATGGCAGGCACTAATTTATTCTGAGACTACCACATACTTAACCCACCCTAAAAGGAAAAAAAACGAGAACCAAAACTTAATTAACAGATGCACAATAAATTGCAATGGAAAAAGAGGCACTAAATCTTGAGTATCGCAACTAGCTATGTAACAGAGTTGGCTAGGGGGGGCAGGGGCAAATATTTTTTACAGATCAATACACTTCCTAATTTAAATTGCACAACTGCGAACACAGGATAGGGCCCTATTTTTGTTTACTGTTTCATTTGTTTCTTTAATTCTTCAGCAAGATGATAAAGGCTTGTAGAAGAATATATTTTACCTTGGCAAGATAACATAGCACTTAACTTCAATTATACAAAGATTTGAAAACCCCTCAGAGAGAGAAAACCCTTAGAATCCACACATCAGTTTTAAGTAAACTGCAGTAAGCTGAGCTACCCAAATAGATGCATGAATACCTCTTAAATATATAAATTAAAGTAATGTATTCAAACACACACACACACGAACATGTAAGAATATATACATAACGTACTACTTATATGCATGTATGTATAAATGTAAACACATATAATATGTGAATTATGATTCTATCCTAGCAGGCAGCTGAGAATTCTGTTAAAATAAAAATGGTGGATTCTATAGAATTCAGAAAGTTATTAAGGCCATTACTTGGCCTCATTGAGAAGTGTGGAATTCAAATATTTGTTATATAGAAATAATAGAGTGGGAGAATGTAACGTTGGGCACATATATTTTGCAAATGCAATTAAAAACCATTATAATTTACTAAAAGTGTGGCTATGGTAAGAAGCTTGCTCCCCAACCACATGGTTCCAGGTTCAGTCCCAATGTGTGGCACCTTGGAAAATGTCTTCTTCTACAGCTTTGGGCCAACTAAAGCCTTGTGAGTGGATTTCATAAACAGAAATTGAAAGAAACCTGTCATGTGTGTGTGTGCGTGCGTGCGTGCGTGTTGGCATCTTTGTCGTATATCACTGCATGACAACCGATGTTAGTGTGTTTGTGTCCTTGTAACATAGCAGTTTGGCAAATGAGACCAGTGCCAGTCTTGAAAAAAAAAAAGTACTGGGGTCGATCTAGTTAACTAAAAATTCTGCAAGGTGGGTTGCCCCAGCATGGCTGCAGTCTAATGACTGAAATAAGTAAAGGGTAAATGGTACATCTCCTTATACAAAGTTGAATGTGAATACTTAATGGAAATGGTTAGGGAGATGAAGGACCACGAGTTCAAGTCGTATTGCAATCTGGTATAAAGCAAAAAAACAAAAAAAAGAAGTTTGCCTCAGCCACATCCTAGGACTTAACAACTGATGGATCAGGGTGAACAATCATCATCACCTTCATCATCAAACATCAGTTTTCACGTTGGCATGGATTGGATGTTTTGACAGAAGCTGGCAAGCCAGAGAGTTGCACCGAGTTCCAGTTGTTTGTTTTGCTATGGTTTCTACAGCTGGATGCCCTTCCTAATGCCAACCACATTACAGAGGGCACCGGGTGCTTTTTACATGACACCAGCACCAGTGCTTTTTTGATGTGGCACCAGCATGTGTGCTTAACACAGACACAAGTATTTCATGCAAAATATCCAAATTTTGCTGACATATTCAAGTAATGGTTGCACGGAAAAGCAAATAAATAAAAAAAAAAAGAGAGTAAAAACAGAAAATTAATACAGGAGCTAAATTGTACAGTTTTTCATTTCCTTCACATGTTATAATTCAAATCAGTGCAATCATTAAACAAAGAGAAATCACAACAGAAGCTTGGAATGAACTCTATTGCTTAATAAACAATATCTCACACCTCTACAAAAAAAAAAAAAAAAAAAAAAAAAAAAAACCACCAGACACGTGTATAGAAGATGTAACAGATTTTATTTTATGGCCTGAAAATCTACCAAAAAAGTGAAACAGGTATAAATCTGTTGGGGGTCAACATTTTATTAAGATAAATTAATTACTTCACTGAACAGCACAGGGATCTTTATGTGGATTGCACTCTTCAAGAATCAATGCAGAATTATATAAATGCACACAAACATATCCATACACATCTACATATTATTTGTCCAAACACATATCAATTCACACATACATACACATATTTATTTATCTATCTAAAAAATTAAATAAATGACAAAAGAACAAGAAATTATTATATCAACTTCATTAGCTTACAGCTGCTTCTGCTATTATCAGATGTAACGAACTCATTGCTGAGTGCTTGTAACACACTATAATTTTGTCGGAGTGAGTCAGCATGCTTGGGTGCATCCATCCATGTATGGATACACACACACACTCCATATTATACACATAAAAACACACTCACATGCATGTGTGCATATGCTATAGACACATGTGAATGTGTCTGTCTGTGTATGTGCATATATGTGTGTGTGTGTGTGTGTGTGTGTGTGTGTGTGTGTGTGTATATATAAAATTGCTAAAGAGGACAACAAATGTTAAGACAAACATCTCAAGTCATATACATTATTATTATTATTATTATTATTATTATTATTGGGAAAAAATTCAAAGTAATCTGTTACACCACTTACCTGGCATACCTACTTGTTTAGATCACCTGTAAACTAAAGCCCCATATTTTGTATATATGTTATATTAATGATATAATTGTGCTCAAATCTAGTCCCCATTTTTTTTTTATTAAAGATTTGTTATATTATTTTATTTAATCCTTTACATTTAATTTGTAACAATAATGTTTAGAAATCCATAAGCTGAAGGTTAAGATAGACACTACACTGAACTGAACCTTTAACCATACAGTTGCAAAGTTAAACTATACGTGCACCCACACTAATATATTTTTTGCCCTTTCCTGAAAGATTAAAACAAAACAAACCCAGAAGGGTTTGCACTCAAGCTATAGACACAACTGAATCTTGCAAAGCAAAACAATTAGTATGGTGCTTGACCAACTCTGCCACACATCCACACCACCGATTCTAATTCATAGCAGTAAATGATTTCTACCTAAACACAAAGTCACAAATTCGATGGGAGAGTTAGGATTGATTATATCAATGCTAATACCTGATATGTACTTACTTCATTAACCTTGAAAGGATAAGAGGCAAAGTTGGCCTTAGTAACACTTGAACAGAGGATGTAACAAAATATGAGAAGGTAGTTCGTTCTGCTCCCAATCCACTCCACCGGATCTTTATAATAATAATTTACACCAGTGGACTTATATTTGAGGAGAGGACAGTCGATTCAAGTGACGTCCAGTAGGTGGTTGCTGGTAGCACAGAATGCCTTGTGGTATTTGCTTTGGCTTTATTTACTCTGAGTTCAAGCCTCACAAAAGTCTGCTAAGCCTTCCATCTTTTTTGAGTTCATAAAGTCAGGATCTTCTCTTCTTTCTCCTTCTCCTTCTTTCTCAGAACCAATTATATGGTACCACGTAAAAGCTTCTGGGAGACCACTTGCAACATCCCCTTCTTGAGAAACAGAGATGGACTAAATGAAGGGCCTGCAGTTTCTTCTTAAAGAAAAACTGATACCGAACTAGAACTGTCCAAGGATGGCTTAAAAATGTAGGATAGCATGGAAATGGAAACTAAAAAGATATGGCTGATACTTATTTTATCAATTCAAGAATAATGAAATGGAATGTTAAACTCAGCAGAACTTCAACTCAGAACAGAAAGGGACATGAATATATGGGACAGAAAATTTCATTTAATACTCGAGTACTTTACCCTCTACTGCCAAAAAAACTGTTGTCTCTAATTTAGGCACATGGCTAGCAATATTCTAGGAGAAGGGGTGAAGGCATTACTTGGTTACATTGACACTCCCACCTTTCCCCAGTACTTGAGTGATATTTCATTTTATCAACCCGAGAAGGCTGAAAGGCAAACCTGACTTTGATTGCATTTGAGCTGAGAACTTAAGAAATCCAGAAGAAACACTGCAAGATATTTTGGAAGACATTGTAATGATTCTGTAAGTTCACCACACCTGAGAACTGTTTCTGACATAAGCCCAAGAAAAGAAATTCCAGGGGATGTTTGGTCAGTTATATCACCACCAGTACTTGACCAGTACATTTTTCATTGACCTGAGAAGATGAAAGGCACAATTTACCCTGGCAATATTTTGAACCCTGAATTTAGGCACCAAGAGAAATACAGCAAAAATATGACTCTGCTCATCCAAGAAATCAAAGCATGTCTGTTACATTCTTACCAAGCCCCACCAATGGCACTGGTCTGACAGTTATTCTTTGTCTTTTTGGTATGTCTCTATATCTACAGTTACCAATAAAACAAAAAAATGTTTAATCATCTTTGGTTCCCCCTTTAAATATTTTGGAAATATAATAGCAACAAAAGCAAAGATGGTACCACATAAAAGGTACCCACAATGGTGCCAGGTTAAAAGCACCTGTACTGCTTCCATGTATGAAGCACTATCAGCTTTCTGGCTTACCAAGTCCATGCCAACATGGAAAATGGACTTGATGATGATGATGATGATGATGGTGATGATGATGATGATGATGATGATGATGGTGATGATGATGGTGATGATGATGATGGTGTGTGTGTGTGTGTGTATAGGTGCAGGCATGGCTGTATAGTAAGAAGCTTGCTTCCCAACAACATGGTTCCAGGTTCAATCTCACTGCATTGCACCTTGGGCGAGTGTCTTCTACTATAGCCTTGGGCAATAGTAGAAGACACTGTGATTTGGTAGACAGAAACTAAAAGAAGCCTGTCATATGTGTACATAGGTATATATATCTACATGTATGTGTCTTTGTGTTTGTTCCCCCATTACCGCTTGACAACTGGTTTTGGTGTGTTTACATCAGTTAAAAAATAAGCCCTGGGGTTGATTTGTTTAACTGAAACCCTTCAAGATAGTGCTCCAGCATGGCCCCAGTCAAATGACTGAAAGAAGTAAAAGCATAAAAGAATACAATATATATATATATATATATATATATATATATATATATATATATATAGGCACAGGAGTGGCTCTGTGGTAAGTAGCCTGCTCATCAGCCACATGGTTCCAGGTTCAGTCCCACTGCATGGTACCTTGGGCAAGTGTCTTCTACTATAGCCTCAGGTCAGCCAAAGCCTTGTAGGTGGATTTGGTAGATGGAAACTGAAAGAAACCTGTCGTATATATAGATATTTATACATGTGTTTGTGTGTCTGTGTCTGCCCCCACCATCGCTTGACAACCAATGTTGGTGTGTTTACATCCCTGTAACATAGCGGTTCGGTAAAAGAGACAGATAGAATAAGTAGTAGGCTTACAAAGAATAAGTCCTGGGGTCAATTTGTTTGTCTAAAAAGCGGTGCTCTAGCATGGCCGCAGTCAAATTATGGAAACAAATATATATATATATATTCTTGAAATTTCTTAGCCTTCATTCCAAAACAAGAATTCATGGAACAAATGTTTGCAATGAGAGACAGTGAAAACAATGCAGTGCTTTAAAGTAATATCTCTTATCAGTTGATAAAGCAGGAACTAAACAGATTAAAATGAAGATATCTGAGAACATATTACAAACAAAAATCTGTTATTACCTAGGAAAACTGAAACAAGAACAGTCTGGTCAACATGGTAGTCGGTTTTTATGATTAATGAATTTTCCACGATTTATTGGTCAGAAAGTGAACTCTTATTCCAATATCACTGCCTTTTCCTCTTCTAGCAATATCAACTAATATCCTGTGTTTTCCCCCTTTAGCTGGTATATCTGCTGAATAAGCAGCAGCAGTAGCAGCTGCCACTACTACCACCCCCACCATCAATGGCAGCAGATAATCAGAATTATTAGATCATTGAACAAAATTGCTTCATGGTAATGGTTTCAAATTCTGACATTCTGAGTTCAAATCTTGCAAAATCAACTGTCTTTCATTCTTCTAAGGTCCATAAAACAAAGTACCAGTCAATTACTGGTACTCTGAACATTGGCTGCCCCCCGCCTTCTGTCAAATGATAATTACTAATTATTTCCATGATTTCATTGAAGTCTTTCACTGTAACATCATGTACAATTATATGTTTTCCTGGTATGTACAGAAATCTTTTCTACTCTAGGCACAAGGCCCAAAATTTTGGGGGAGGGGGCCAGTCGATTAAATCGACCCCAGTATGCAACTGGTACTTAATTTATCAACCCCAAAAGGATGAAAGGCAAAGTGAACCTCGGCAGAATTTGAACTCAGAACGTAAAGACCGACGAAATACCGCTAAGCATTTCGAACGGCATGCTAACATTTCTGCCAGCTCACCACCGTCCTGGTACGTACAGCAATGTCTTACCATTATTACCATTAAGGTACTAGGACAGAGAAGAGAGCAACTTGGTAAAGTACCACACAAAATACATTCTGAGTTCATAATATAAGTACTAATCTAGGTAGCAGGGCTGAAATAATCAGCTTGGTTGCTTATCCAAAATATTTGTAACCTTGTACTTATGCCAGAAATGGACTCCTGCAATGGACTAACATTTTGGGATCAAGAGGAATGTTGGCCTTCTCACCTGGCCAGTGATGTGGCATCACCTGAAAACTAAAACGATGCAAAGCACATTGTAATCAGCAATGTATAATAACATCCAGTGGTCTGGCTGATCATATGGTCAAGTGATAATAAATATTACTCTAATTAGGGAGATAAATTCAATATGATCAAAGTCACCAACTTGGGTACAGGGAGAATGTAGTACCAGTTATATTAGAGTGACAGAAAAGGTAGAGCACCAGACAGAAATATCCTTGGGATACTTAGTTATATCTCTTGATATTCGAGACTGGATGACTGTTTGAATCATATTCCCTTTTTTAATTTATAAGGTACGATGAAACTACATATGCTGTGTCTTTAAGCAAGGCACAAAACTTATTCCTCAGTCTACCTGACTGACAACAGCAATTGTGGTTTTATAAGTGGGGTGATTAGCAGTTGAAAGAATATGAAGCTCTAAAAGACAACTGCTTCAACTGAGCGAAAAGAAGAAGGCTGCAAAATCTTCTTTAAATTACACTTTATGATCAAAATATTTTCTAACGTAGTCCTAGATAGACGATGCCTGAAGAAAAGACAGGTGTGTCACTCTCAGCCACAGGTTGAATGGATAAGAAATGGTCTCAGATAAATAACAACTGTGTCAAGAGAATCTTTCTTAAACGGGTCCATAGGGTAAACAAATGGTGTATTATCTCTAGTTCCAGTTTTAGCAGTCAGTATTAAACGAGAGATCTTTGACGAAAAAGCAATCTTTAAAACAAAAGCTATAAACAGAACAGCTATGAAGAGAATAGCACATCATAAGACATTTAAAAGTTGTAATCATGAGGAAGATGTTCAACCTAAAAGAAAATTTAAGACATTTTCCTTGGCTACAACTCAATGAAATGTAATTTCTTGGAAATGTGTACTGTGTAACCAGGTTCAATCAGTGGAGTTCCATTTCTCAAAGTTAGTGCATCAAATGTTTAATGGAGAGCTTAGCCTTTGAAACTTCTTAAAAGGAATGCAAAACTGGATTTCACACGAAAATGGCAATATATATTTCAAATATTGATAAAAGAGTCTTTGATCCTCATTCTTCATCCAGGTTTCATTTTGGAAACTTTCTTCTGACCAATATTGAAAATCATCTAAACCCAAGGCGAAAAATAGCGTCAATAATCTTCAAGTATCTTGCATTAATCCTTTTGATTTTTAAATCAACACAAAACCATTTCAAATGCAACAAAGAAACCTGCTAGGTAAAAACGTGATACGCAATTTCTTCTTCCTCTTCATTTCTCAAACAAATTTTCTTTTTTATTCAGTTATTTTAGTGAGGAAAATTTATGCGGTGCTGCAGATGAGCTCTTCTTAGAAACTATCCCTCACAAAATCTGAGGATTAGAAGTACATTTCAGGGACCAAAACAAGTCATTACATAAATAACAATGTTCATTCTTGTCAATGTTGTGTGTGTGTGTGTGTGTGTGTGCATGCACTCACACATACACATCTGAAATTTTATGAAACAAATTCAAAACTAACACTGATTCTATTTCCGAATATCATTAATAGTAAAATAGTTGTCTGTCTCTATTACATTAGAAAGCTACCACTATTACCACTTCCTCCTCCTCACTCACTGGCCAGTTTTGACTTCAGCTCTATCTTCTGTTTCTCATCGACAGTTTGACTGGTTTGGTTTCAACTTAATACTATTTGCTGGAAGAATGGAGTGTCCATCTTAAAATGAAGGTGTTAATAATTTATGAAGCTGACACCTAAAGAGCTAAAGTTCAGAGAATTCATTAAAAGCTCTAATGACTAAGAAACTTAACAGATAATTGCATTTAGCTCAGCTGAGGTCAAACACAAGACAGACCACACTTTTGTAAACAGCTTTTGCCACTGAGACCAAGTCAGCATATGGACAGTGATATTGTCTGAAAGAGACAGCAGGACTAATTTTGACACCTAGATGAGCACTGGACAACAACTTAAATGGAGTTTATTACCACAGAACAAAACTGGCCATCCAGCTTGATAAATAAGATAGCATAATCAATTAATATCAGTTTGACGTAAAAACAAAGCAAAAATAAAGAAAAAGAAAAGAAAGAGAAGGTTTGCAAAGTAATAAGAATACAAACCATCTCTTAGATTTGAAACCAAATGAATGTCACAGAAAGTTCACTGATGTTTTGCAGGTCAGCATATTTTATTGACGAAGGCCAACCAGATCTGAAGAAAATGGACTTTCAAAATGGGAAAATACAAAGAATAACTTATGAAATCTCTAACTGTTTGCTAAAATATCAATACAAAATTGCTTTTACTGTGAGGAAAGAGAATTGTGATTAACATTTCTCTTGTTTTCATTTGAATCATCCATTTCTTAAATAGTATGGCAATATTAAATGGATATATAATTATTAATGACAATGATTGTATGAGTCAGTGCTGTCTCTCTCACATACGCAGTGTGTTTATGTACATGTGTGAATGAGAGAGAGAGAGAGAGAGAGAGAGAGAGAGAGAGAGAGAGAGAGAGAGAGAGTGAGAGAGAGAGAGAAAGAGAAAAAGCAAAAGAGTGAGAGAGAATTTGCAAAGGTATGTGTTACTATCTGCAAAAATCCCATTTAAGCTATTTACCAGTCTTTTGAGGGAACCCCAACAGAGTCACTCAAACCGTGATGAATAATAGCCAATTCTCCCTCAAATCACGCCTACTATCTTAAATAAATAAAGCATGCATCACATAGTATAATAAAAAAAAAAACATTCAGATCTCTTAGGTGAAAGCTAACTTGTGATCAAATAACAACAAGCAAAACTATGACAATCCAACCAGCACAATGTCTACTCATGATAAAGCTTAACTTTTTATAAGAAACTCAAAATTTGCAGCTATTTTCTAACCAACAAATCAAATCTACAAGTATGGATTCAGGACATCCGTATACCGCAAGCCGACCTTCACTGGACGATACCTTAACTTCAATTCCCATTATTCATACAGTGTAAAGAGAGGGATTGCTCAGTGCCTAAAACATTCAGCAAAGAATATAAGTAGCGATTGTGATACCCACCACAAAGAAATGATCAAGCTCAGTAAAAATCTATCAAGCAACAACTGCCCCAAAAGCACTCCAATTATGAAGAAAAGAGGGGATGAAACCGATAAACTGTCCACAGTCTGTCTATCCTATGTGAAAAGCCTCTCCGAAAAGATACAAAAGATATGCGGCCCATATGACATCAGGACAGTATTCAAAAGTAATACAACACTTCACAAATATCTCCTTTGAGTAAAACCACCAATAGAAGACAATATGACTAAGAACTGTGTGTACTGCATCCCATGCAGCTGTGGTAGGTTATACAAAGGCGAAACATGCCACCCCCTCAAAATAAGGGTAGAGGAACAACGCAAAGCTGTGACACGGGGAGATATAGATAAATCGGGTATAGCTGATCATGTATGGAAAAATGGAGACCACCTTCCCATGTAGGATGAAGTTAAAATAATAGAGAACGCCACTGGAAAATACTAAAACTAAAAGAAGCAGCACATATGCTAGGACACAACAACCTCCTAAGCAGAGCGAGTGGAGATATGAATAGCATATGGGAACCGGTATTAAGGAAGGATGGGAAAATATTAGATTTATAAGCCCTAAAATTCACTCCATAATTGCCCACGGGCATATGACATAGTGGTTAAGAGCACGGGCTACTAACCGCAAGATTCCGAGTTTGATTCCAGACAGTGACCTGAATAATAATAACAACATCAAAAAACAAGTCATTAATAAAAATAGAGAGATGAAAGTGGTGAGCTGGTAGAATTTCCACCTGTCTGTATGTTCTGAGTTCAAATTCTGCCAAAGTTGACTTCACTGAGGCCCATGTAATTGACTTAACCCCACTCCTGAAATTGCTGGCCTTGTGCCAAAATTTGGAACCAATATTTATTTGTGT
The DNA here is from genome assembly GCF_046866305.1 of Octopus bimaculoides. Lineage (NCBI taxonomy): Eukaryota > Metazoa > Mollusca > Cephalopoda > Octopoda > Octopodidae > Octopus > Octopus bimaculoides. The sequence continues at coordinate 127,516,628 of NC_142932.1, read as the reverse complement.
ATAAGGCAATGAGCTGGCAGAATTGTGAATGCGCCAGGCAAAATACTTAGCGGCATTTTGCCCATCTTTACATTCTGAGTTCAAATTCTGCTGCTGCCAACTTTGGCTTTTGGATTTCATCCTTTCAAAGTCAATAAAATAAGGACCAGTTGGGCCCTGATCACTGAAGCCGATGTAATCAATTTAACTGCTGCTCTAAAATTGCTGGCCTTATGCCAAAATTTGAAATCACTATATAGAGAGTTATATGTGTGAATACATGTAGATACAAATCAACCAGTGGTTGTATTCCTGTCCTTTCTAATTGTATTGTGAATTCAGTTTTTAGATTCTGTCAACTTATATTGTTGATAGATCAGCAAAGACAACAGTGACCCATCTTTGGATGTAAGCAGAGATTTCTAGGAATGAATCTAATGCTTCTAAAAATAACTTGATGGAAACTTCAGCCATTCTTCTCTTTGGTTATGGTTTTCGTTACACTTGAGATAACTGAGATTCCAAACAGAATCGGAATTAAGTTGGTGGAGAGACAATAAGTCTGACTGAAAATGACAGATTTCAGTAATAAATTTCACCATTCCAATAAGGCTGTCTAACTTACCAAAAGTTTTGGATGGGAACAGTGACAACAATAGAGACTGTATGAAAAAAAGAAAAGGAGAGAAAGAGAGAGAGAGAGAGAGAGAGTAGGGGGGAAGGGTAAGGCAGATAGAAAGATGTGGCTCAACACTGAGTTGGCCAGACTAATTAGAATGGAGAACAAAAACTATAACAACAACAAAGATCCAGTTAACTCCAATTGCCAGAGGGAAAGCGTAGGGGGTGTCGCGAGAACTAATAACAGAAACTATTGAATGATGTTACAACTAAATATTTGGTTTAAGTAAAGGACAGATACCTCCCCAACCCCATCAACTACTGAAGGAACTGAGTTTCACATCTTTCCCCACCCCTATAGGAAAAACAATGAACTATGAAATCATAAAGGTAACAGCAACATTATAACAAATTGAAATTAGATTTTATGTGTATAATTTAAAGTGAACGATACTGACTTCCATAATCTCTGATTGATTGTCTAAGATTGTTTTGTACACTGCTGAGGAGAGCACAAGTCAGATGGAGAGGCCACCTTGTTCAAATGCCAGAGGCACAATTCCCTAACAAACTGTTTTACAGCGAATTGGCAGAAAGCAAGCACACACAAGGTGGACAGGAAAAGTGATTCAAGGATGGACTTAAATATCACTGAAGAGTTTTGAGATCAACCCTGATGCCTAGGAAATGCAAGCACAAGACTGGCTTGTCTGGCAAAGTTGCAACAACAGGTGCCACACAGTGGGACTGAACCCAGAACCATGTGACTGGAAAGCAAACTTCTTACCACACTTGAATTTATAGTATGTTTACAAAATTTGTAATTTGGTTGAGTAGAACTGCACACTTTAGACAAGACATCAATATACAAATTCTTTTTTCCACACCAACAGAAGAAGTAAAAAAAAAAAGTTCAACATTATCACAATATTTTGCAAATCTTTTTTTTTTAACCTGTTTCAGTCATTTGACTGTAGCCATGCCGGAGCACCACCTTTAGTTAAACTAATCGATCCCAGGACTTATTTTTTGTAAACTCAGTACTTATTCTATCGGTGCCTGTTGGTGCCTGTTGTGGCACTGATTTTATATATATCGCTGGTGGTGAGATGAGTCAATGCTACTTCTAGCGGTCGAACGTCCATCACTGATGAGATTAAGGAAGGTTGAAATTGCATGACCTGGTGGTCTTGGTGCTGATAGGGATTTGTCTTCCTGTTAATCATATAAACAAGCATGCATTTTGCACCAAAAGCTCAGATCAAAGTTTCTCCCATGGTATCTAGTGCAGTAAAGTCTCTTCTAACAGAACATCCACATTTAAATGAGGATAAATTTAACCTTTTTGTATCAATACTGCCTCTGTTGCTAACAAATATTTTTTACAGATCAAATAATTCAGTTTTAAAAAGTGTAAAAACAAAAAAAGTGGCTGGGTGCCAACCTTTTGACAACATTGTACAAGAACAGTATCTCGCTTATTCTTCTCAAATGTACATGGAATTGCATTCTCAACAGATCTAAGAGTTTTAGAAACAGCAACAGCTTCTTCAGGAATAGGAAAAGTCGTATAAATTTCTTTAAGGGTCATATTTTATCAGAAAAACATATTTCACCCATTTGTTGTAATAAACCAGAATTCAATGATTTTTTCTTTTTCTTTTAATATTTCTTTTTAGAAGTAAGAATTGGTATAGAGGACAGAGCAGTGTTTTTTGCTACTGGCATGCAAGCTGGGATTTGCTCAGCCCCAGTTGGGCTGACTGGGTTCTGATGTTAGAAGAACTGAAATACCCTGGGATTCTAGGAATATGATTGAAATGTATCCCAGAGCATTAGTGAAATTTAGCATGGAACTAAGGAGAAACAGACTATCAGGATTAGGTGGAATTTTGTGGCTTTGAATGCAGTTACCATGGAAAATACAATAGAAATAGCTCTGAATTTCTGTCAAGATTTTCACTGAAGTTACTGTATACAATAGTGTATACTGTATATTGTGACGATAATATACAGTATACTGTATATCCTGACTCACTGAAAATATATCACTGCATTCTTAAGAACAAATGGAAATCTTCTTTATTGATACAATTTTTGCAATACTAGTAACACAGTAAGGTCTTTCTCCTTTTCCTCACCATATTTCAGTTGAAATACACTGTTTTGTTTCAGTTAATCATTAAAGTAATGGAGAATTTAGTAAAGAGAAGCTGTAAGTAAGCTGGTGTTAAGACCATAAATTGGCAACGAAAGTTTGTGTCACAGAATCAGAGACAGTCTCAGGTGGGTTTGTATCATGAGTGATAAATGAAAATTGGGATTTTTCATTTCAATCTTGCTAATATATAAATACTGAGATATAGTATTTAATTAACTCATCATTGATAAGCACTGAGAAACCATGAAGGGAGAATAAATGTTGACAGATCAATGATAAGGCAGCATTTGTGGCTTTTATTCTGTCTGTTCCTACAACCTGAGCTTTCCACAGGAAACTACTCAGTCTCTGATCCTGTCTGAGCTGACATAATGTAATTCTTGTCTCGTGAATTTCCAATCATTTCCAGCATACATCTGAAAAGATGTAGCCATGAGTATTGTGTCTGGAATTAAATGAGTAGAGAATATAACAGGCTTAATTCTCAACAGAGCAGAAATTGACAGCACAAGAAGGGCTTCAGAGTCATTAAACTTCAATGATATAAAAGAGTGTTAAGAAAAGAGACTTGGTCCAATTATTTACAGCCAAGCAGGGACTGTATAAGCATCAGTGACTACAATTTTGCAGCATAGAAGATGTTAACTTCACATATTCCCATAATTCAAGAATTAAGCTGTGCTGATGCCATCACAACAATGTCTTTGAATAGTTTTTATAACTAAACAATTTTGCTTAGCAATAGCAGCTCAGATAAAACTGTCAGTAATTCCACTGTCAACGAAAGCTTGCATTGTTAAATCAAAATACTAATAAATACATGAGACAAAGGAAAAATCGAGTAAAGCTGAAAAACTTTATGAAGTTAAGGAAATTAATATGTTGGAGATTGGTTTATTAACTTTCTTTGCACACCTGAGAAAAAACTGTCTTTTTTCTCACACTTATGTCATATTGTAACACTTGCTAGACATCTTTCGTGTACATATCTACCGCACCACCACATACACAAACCGATTTCGAAGAAGCGGCTGCTGAAAGAGTTTCCTGTTTGGTATTCTTTGTAGTATTCCTAAAGACATCAGTGTTATACATGACAGCATTCTCTTTACCTAGGTTCAACCTTCTGGCTGGTGATATTGCTGTTTCAGCATTGCATTTTAAATAGCATAGATTATTCACTGATATTATCACAGAAATAAAAGCATTCATTGTCAAAAGTTTTATATGCAATTCAGAGAAAAAGGCCTTAAAGTTGCACATTTTTTTTACCTCAGATTTTAAGGATGAAAAGACATTGTTCAAGAGTTCTGTTGGCTGTTTGCTTGCAAGTTGTGAGCTGATGTCTCAAAAAGACTTCATTCAAAGAAGGTTTAATGTAGACACCTTTAGTACTCATTGTTCTCTCAGTCTAATTCCAAAACAAATTATGCGAAGGCATGCAACTATTAAAATCTGAAACACTAACAATGAAATTTCCACATGTGCATAAACAGTGTTTAACTTTCGAAGAGTCAGACACCGAGTACAGTTTTTCAGGACGTAGAAATTTGTTGAGACTTGACTCATGAAATAAACCAATGTAAAAATTAATGTTATTAGAAACCATATGCCAATACTTTCAATTAATGATGTCGCAAGTCAATACCTAGCCTATGTAAAGGGTGTGGTACCTCGTCTGTGTAAGGGGTGGGGGAAGGAATACGACACATTACATTACTGTACATTATTGCATAAGACATAACATGATCAGAGTAAAAGAGAATCACAACAGAAAAGAATTTCAAAATATTTTCTGAAAGTTGTCTTAAATGTGATGGGTTTCCCCATGCTGTACTAGGAATCTCTGTCAACCATTAGTGAGTCCACAGTTTCATGTTGCATATCTCTGCCAATACTATTTAGGCTGCTGAGAAGTCATCATACTCTATTATGATTGGAAATCTTCAGAATATAGCATCTGAAACGACCTGGTGTTCAAGTGCTGTAGCAGTGACTAGCAAAGCTTATCCTCTGTTGAGCAACAATAGTAAGACAGCTGAAATGGGTCCCTAAATCTCGTTCCTTTTTCATTATGCCATCATACCATAAGGTACTTTTGAGACCGCAGAAGTAGCCAAGTGATCCCTTTATTTGGCACTATGGCCATAACACAGAGGGGACAGCACAATGACAAGACAGAACATTACAGGGGGGACAAAAACATAAAATGAAAAGTGCTAAAATGTACAATGAAATCGATGGTGATGAAATGGCTGCGTGCACCACACTCACATGCAGTACCATTTGAACATTCTTATCTTACGTTTATAATCGTTTTCAGTGTTTTTTTCCTATTAGCATTGTTTTTACTCCCCCCCCCCACACACACCTTTTTTCCTTCCTTTTTAAACCACAATTTACTCTCTTCTTTTAATACTTTATATATTGTTCTATTTCTCTTAGTTCAACTACTGGTGGTAGTTCATCGAACTCCACCACAAATCATGGTGGTTCAACATCACATTTTTCTTTCAACCTGCTATATTTTTCCTTGTCGATCAAAATTGCTTTCACATTTTCCCCATACATGTCGTTGGGTAACTTCACCCTTATAACTGATTTCAGTTTGGTTATCATTTGTTCAGCCAAGTGTACATGCCAAGAAGGTAGTTTTCATAGTCTAGGACTCGTTCCATAGAGAATGGTTTCTACATTCACTCAATGACAACAACAACAACAACAACATTGAAAAATACCTCAGGAATGAGAACTGAAGTTCGAAATTTCCCCAAGACACTTGATGAAGGCTGGAGAGTACATCAGCCGAAATGTGTTAACAACAAACAAGACGATGACAAATATCTGTCAAATGTAAATAATGTAAATGATGTACATAATTCCTCATCTCTTAAATATAGAACTGTATTATTCTTTAGTTTTGTAGCATCATTAGAAGAAACCAGCAAGTTGATTTTCATCTTCATCAACGGTCATGTGCTCAGTCATCTTTGCCTTGAGAAACAAACTGACTTTGGTTACAGCTTTGTTAAAGGAATGTTAAATCTTCCTCATTACAAAGCTGATGACAATTAGCATAGTTAAGGTCAGATAGATACACACTTTGCTGATGTTTTCATTGTTTCCACTTGATGGTGAAATCTTTATTTCAGATGGTTTGAAACTGTGCCTAAGAATGTAAGCCAGCACCATCACAAAGGGAAAAGAAGCTAGGGTGTGTTGAAGCCCGACTCCAATTCGATAATTGTCAAATCAAGTGGCTTACTTTTAGCTAAGCTGTCTCACTAAAAAAAGACAAATGGTGGTATAACCCCACCTATCACAAACCCAAATTGTACGTCATCTAAGGTCATTCTCTTCGTAATTAGCAAATACCTAAAAATGTAGGAACCAGCAAAATTGAATATGTATAGCATTGGTCCAAGCAGAACGCTTAAAACTTGAATGACAAAAAAGAAAAAAAGTTATGAAACATAGCAATTAGCTTTAATTTGGGGTAGAGTGAGAGGGTGAATGAGGTTACTCAAAAACATGAAAATGAGTGTTAATATTCAAGGTGTACTGAGGCAGTGAGCTGACAGAATCATTAGTACACTGGACAAAATGCTTAGTGGCATTTTGTTCATCTTTATGTTCTGAGTTCAAATCCTGCTGAGGTCAGCTTTGCCTTTCATCCTCTCTAGGTCAATGAAATATGAACCAGTCTAGCACTGGGGTCAATCTAATTGACTGGCCACCTTCCCTGAAATTTCAGTCTTTTTGCTTTTAGTGGAAATGAATATTCATAGTATACCAGCCTAAGGACAGCACTGAGATACCATATTCTACAGACAGAGAATTGGATTCACAAAAATATCAGGCTTCTATAAAATTGTTTTGGGAGCTAAGGAAGATGCATTATAATAATGAAGGATTTATACTATTAGTAAACAGTATGATATAGCAACAGAATAAAATCTATATATCTTCCATGAGAACACCAGATGCAAAGATAGCTGGTGTAACAGGAAAGGAACAGAGAGAAGCAATTCACAGAAGCCAGAAAAGGAAGACAGGAAAAGATTAAGGAAAGATTACAAAATAGCATTATGGAAATGAAAGCTACCTCTCCAAGGTGATCATTACAAAGTTAAGATAGAGCAAACGTTGCTCAACAGACAAAAAAAAAAAAAAAATCAATGCTAGGGCAGATCTTCTGGATAAAAAGCTGAGATTAGGGCTTATCAAAAATTATTTGAAAAATATGACTATACAAAACACTAAATGCAGAATATGCATGAAACATAATAGATAAAATGGTATCCTTGGTTACTTAGGCCTTGCTAAGACTGAGTACATTCAACATCCAGGGTTAAGACCTAAAGTTATTTATTACAAATATTACAACAATAATATAGTTAAATGGTGTTGTCGTTTTCAAATTGTGGCTTCAGGCAGCAGCAGCACCAACAAATTTACAAGGCACATACTTCAAAATATGAAATACAATAAAATGAAAATCTCTTCAGAAAATAGCATTTTATAAAGAATATCAAAAATCTACATCTTTAAAATATTTGAAAATTTAGAAATTAATAAAAAGAAATCATGTGGCTATGAATAAGTAGTTTATAGTACAGTTGGTGAACAGGGCCACAAGTAATTTCAACAAGCAAATTAATTGAATCCCAAGATTCAAACCTTGTGGTGCCTTACACAAAGGTGAAGGAAAATAAGTCTGACATCATATTAGAAAGAAATACTGCTACCTCTTTAAAATACTGTCAAGATAATTAACAACTAACTCAACCTTCAAGACAGCACAATTCACATCAACATAAATAATCTTCTAAAAATAATGGCCTAAAGACTTATATAATTTTCCCACAACCATCTTAAAAATGAAATACCCACTGGATAATGTAGTTCGAGATACTTCATGTCTAAAAATGATGATCACAGCTAGAATGTCTTTGATCACAGGTCCATTGAAACCTGAGATTAAACAATAAAATGATACATTTGGAGTCAAGATTTTATTGTAACCTAAGTTAAGCTATGTACTGGATGTTAAAGGGTACAGAGAGATCTATATCAAATTGTTTTTCTTTCAGTGTGTCAGCTGAAAATACACAAAATAAAAGTCAGGGAAAGATGGCAGGTAAAAGTTATTTGGTTAAGAATCTGAAATACTCTCAGAATTCAAAAATGCCAAGAAGCAAAATAGGGACACTTGGTAAAATGTGACAGAGCATATCCAGCAAAACCATTCAAGGAATAATGATACATTAGCTGCTGTTCAATTAAGACATTTTACCATAAGCAAATCAATGATGTTGGAAACTATGTTAGAATGTTAGAGAAACTTCTGAATAAGTTTTCATTATTGAAAATAAGGAAAAATGTACAAATAGGAATAACTTTAGTAGAGTGAGGATGTAAACAGATTCACAGGAAAAAAATTTAGAAAGAGTACATCCACAATTTTCAAAATGAAATAGAAAAAAGAAAATGGTGAAACATTTTCCTTCCTAAAAGGAAGAAAAATCTGTCAAACTTGCAAAATATTTATCCAACGTTAATTTGTTTGAAACCTCTTGAGCTGAGCTGCAATGGAGCTAACATAAAACCATTTTAGGCCTTGCTTTAAGGTAAAAAATAAAATAAAATATGAGTGGAGAAAAAAAAAACAAGTATTAACTAAAGAAAACTGATATTTTCTAAAAGGTAAACTAAAATGTTACTTCCAAATGGTTGATCACAATTATAAATATGGTAGTGGTAAATATTTTTGTAAAATTTAGCAAACATTTTTTTTAAAGATATATAGATAAATAGATAGATAGATAGATAGATAGATAGATAGATAGATAGATAGATAGATAGATAGATAGCACGTGTGTGTGTGTGAGTGTGTTTGTGTCTGTCTCAGTGTCTGTGTGCGTATATGTGTACAAGTGCATGCATTGGTAACATTGAAATCCTTAATGCTTTTAGTAAAACTTAAATCCCAGCTGCAGTGAGTATTTCTAACTTGAGCCAACACTGAAATACCAGCTTTTGTATTAGGTGGTGGTGGTGGTAGAGAGAGAGAGAGAGAGAGAGTACAATAGCCAGTAATAAGGATGTAGAAGAGTGGCTCTCACTCTTTTTGACTTTGTGGTACACTGGAGATCAAACAAAAATATTCATTCATATGGAGAGTGACACGTTACTGGTACATGGTACCCTAAATAAACAAACAAAAAATTACCTTCAAGCTAAGAAATTAGAAAAAACATACATCATCATCATTTAACGTCCGCTTTCCATGCTGGCATGGGTTGGACGATTTGACTGATGACTGGCAAACCAGATGGCTGCACCAGTTTCCAATCTGATCTGGCAGAGTTTCTACAGCTGGATGCCCTTCCTAACGCCAATCACTCCGAGAGTGTAGTGGGTGCTTTTACGTGCCACCGGCACAAGGACTAGTCAGGCGGTACTGGCAACGGCCACACTCAAAATGGTGTATTTTATGTGCCACCTGCACAGGAGCCAGTCCAGCAGCACTGGCAACAATCTCACTCGAATAATTTTTCATGTGTCACCGGCACAAGTGCCAGTAAGGTAACGCTGGTAACAATAAACGCTCAAATGGTACTTTTTATGTGCCACCAGTACGGAAGCTAGTCACTTGCTAGATGATGCTCGGATGGTGCTCTTAGCACTCCACTAGCACGGATGCCAGTCATCGAATTTGATTTTGATTTCATTTGCCTCAACAGGTCTTCGCAAGAAGAGTTTAGTGTCCAATAAAGGAAAGGTACGCATAAATGGGCTGGTCCCCCCCCCCCTGGCATAGGCCACGGGTTATGGTCTCACCTGGCTTGCCGGGTCTTCTCATGCAGGGCATATTTCCAAAGGTCTCGGTCACTCAGTCAGGCCTAATGTTTGAAGGTCGTGTTTCACCACCTCAACCCAGGTCTTTCTGGATCTACCTCTTCCACAGGTTCCCTCAACCACTAGGGTGTGGCACTTTTTCACACAGCTATCCTCATCCATTCCCGCCACATGACCATACCAGCGCAGTCGTCTCTCTTGCACACCACATCTGATGCTTATTAGGTTCAACTTTTCTCTCAAGATACTTACACTCTGTCGAATTTGCACACTGACATTACACATCCATCGGAGCATACTGGCTTCATTCCTTGCAAGCTTATGCATGTCCTCGGTAGTCACAGCCCATGTTTCACTGCTATGTAGCATGGCTGTTCATACAGATGCGTCATACAGTCTACCTTTTACTCTGAGCGAGAGGCCCTTTGTCACCAGCAGAGGTAGGAACTCTCTGAACGTTGCCTAGGCTATTCTTATTCTATATATATATATATATATATGTGCGTGTGTGTGTGTGTGTGTGTTTATTTATATGCTCGATCTGTAGAAAAGGCATAAGTAGAAACTCTATAAGATGTACCCAGTGTAGGCTATGGACACATAAGATGTGCAGCAATATCAAAGAAAGGCTAACCAAGAAGATAGTTTTTGTATGTAGCAGATGCTCAGGAGCAATAAACACTGAAAATGTGCAGAGAACAACTTCTGCCACATTCCAGAGAGAAAAACCAGAAGTAGTTGATAGCTTCCGTTACCTAGGTGACCAAGTCAGTAGCGTGGGTGGGTGTACTGAAAGTGTAGCTGCTAGAATAAGAATAGCCTAGGCAACGTTCAGAGAGGTCCTACCTCTGCTGGTGACAAAGGGCCTCTCGCTCAGAGTAAAATGTAGACTGTATGACGCATCTGTATGAACAGCCATGCTACATAGCAGTGAAACATGGGCTGTGACTACCGAGGACATGCATAAGCTTGTAAGGAATGAAGCCAGTATGCTCCGATGGATGTGTAATGTCAGTGTGCAAATTCGACAGAGTGTAAGTACCTTATTCTTCATTTTCATATATATATATATATATGTAGAAGGTTGAAAAGGAACGCATGAGTTGATATGTATAAGGAAAATAAGTCAAGGTAGAAAATGCCAAAATAATTTTATCATAAAATGCGTTTCAGTACTGGTGTCAGTCAGAGACTTTTTCAAACCCACAAGAGTAAACAAGAGACAGAAGCAAGGAAAATGCCCCTTGTATTTGAATACTATGCAAATGTTCTTTTAAAAAACTTTCCATTTAATTTTTCCAAAATTTTATTGTTTTCCATACTTAGAGGTGAAAAAGTCTCAATGACTGAAGCTGGTACTAAAATGTTTTTTATGATAAAATTATTTTAGCATTTTCTACCTTGACTTATTTTCCTTAAATATATATATATATATATATATATATATATATATATATATATATATATATATATATATATATATACATATAGACACAGGCAGCACATTTTTTTAAGTTGATCCAGCAATAATGTGTGTATTCTAAAGTCTTAAATTTATACATTTAAAACACTCCATGGTGTACTTGGATATTTTTTGCATCTAAGAACAGCTTTGAAAAATATTGATATCAAACTTTGGTACAAGGCAAGCCTATGACATCGACCCAATGCTTATTTTATCAACTCTTAAATGATAGAAGGTGAAGTTGACCTTGGCAGAATTCGAACTCAGAACAAACAGATAATGCAGTTAAGCAATTTGCCTAACATATTTAACGATTCTGCCACCTTGCTGCTTTGCTTTGAGAAATATTTACAGAAAGGATTAGATGTTTTAATAAGAAGTTTTAAAAAAACCCAAATAATCTATACTGCTAATCTTACTGACTTCTAACCCAGAGGAATACATGTCACAGCTAAACCAAGCAAGATTTGAACAATGTATTTTTTCGTACATTGGTACAGGAGCACAAATGCTTAAATGAGAACGTATACTCCAGTGTATCTACCCTATTTCATGGCTGGCACATATCTTATCAACCACAGAAAAATGAAAAGCAAGAAACTTCTTTCCACAATAAATTGTATTGAAATTGCATTTACAAGTTAAAATATGTCACATACGTATTTGAACTAATCTCAAATTTGTTTATTTCCCATCACTGCTTCATACTACAAGTGTGTGTATGTGTACACACACACACACACACATCTATACATGCACACACACACACACACACACACACACACACACAACAGGTAATACAACTTTTGTTAAAACCTGTCCTTTCCACATTTTCTTTTCTTGTTCATGGCCTTCCTAATACATACACGCATATATATATATATATATATATATATACATGGGACCTTTGGAGATATTCTGTGATTGAGAAGATCCAGCAAGTAAAGTGAGATCATAGCCATAGCCTATACCAGTGTCACATAACCAGCCCATTTATAAAAAGTACCTTTGAATCATTGGGTGACATGTCATGCTTGAGGAGACCTATTGAATAAAGTAAAATCAAAATCAAAATGGAAATTGTAGTTGTGACCGATGCTAGTGCTTTAGTTTTATTGATTACATAACTATTTGTGCAGGGGCCATGAGGAAAAACAAAAGAAAACATTGTATGTAGTACGTTCTGTAAAGAGGTTGGAGTTAGGGAGTGCAGCCAACCATGGAAAGCAAGTAAGATGCAATCCTCCAACTCATCTAGGTGAGCAGTACCATCGTTAGATGTAGGTGTGACTGTGTGGTAAGAAGTTTCCTTGCCAATCATGTTTCTGGGTTCAGTCCCACAATGTAACACTTTGGCTAGGTATCTTCTACTATAACCCTAGGACAACCAAAGCCTTGTGGGTGGATTTGGTAGACAGAAACTGAAAGAAGCCCGTCGTATATATATCTATGTTTGTGCCTTTGGCCTTCATCACTACTCGATAAATGGAGTTGGTAGATTTGCATCCCTGTTAGGCAGTGGTTTTGGCAAAAGAGTGTTAGGATAAGTAGCAGGCTTGAAAATTGAAAATATACAGCGGAGTCGATTCATTTGACTAAAAATTCAAGGTGATGGCCCAGCGTGGATGCAATCAAACAAATGAAGCAAGTAGAAGATAAAATATTGACGCTGATATACATTGCAGGGACCCACCCAACCCATGTGAAAGAGAAAGGGAGAGAGAGAGAGAGAGAGAGAGAGAGAGAAGTTATTATACATATGAAAAAATAGAACTCAATACATAAAGCAGAGTGCTTCATTATGATAAGACCAATATGTGTTCTCAGCTAAAATAATATACACACACAGACACACGCCATGATATGCAAAGAAATGATTACCAAAATATATACATACAGAGCCACACACATGTATATATGTGTATAAGTTCACATATATCCATGCATGCATAAATACATGTGTACACAAATATGTACGTGTGTGTGTATGTGTGGAGAGAGAGAGAGAGAGAGAGAGAGAGTTCCTGCCATCCACATATGTACATGCTTTAAACAGACAATGCTGACAGGAACATGGAGAGGCTAAAACTAAATAAAATACTTGGTCAGTGAGCTTGGTAGTGACTGGCTTATGGCACAAGAATACCTTTGAGAAGTAAGATTTTCTCTCTGCTTTTTGGTTGGTTCACATTTTTTTTTTACTTACTTTTTATGATTTTTATTTTTTCCTGAAGAAGAATAAAAGCAGAGAGAGACGGCACAGTGACGTATATTCCTAAAGTATATATGAGTGATTGAAAATGTGCATGTGTCCTGCTTTTCGTTGCACAAACGGATACAGTGCTGACAACCAGATGCATTCTATCAATCAACGTGAACCCCCTAGGGTCTCAGAATAGGCCTGCTCAAATACAATGAGAAAAGGAAGGAAAGGAGGAAAAAGCCTGCCAAAGAAGAAGAGTACAATGATAAAGATAACAAAAGATAATAATATCTAACAAAAAAAAAAAAAATTAACCAGATCAAGAAGAAAAATAATTTTAAAATAAGAAAACAATAAAAAAAAACTAAAAGGAACAACAAAGAAGACAAAGAGCCAGCAAACCACTCTTCCACCACGCTCACACACACACACACACACACACACACATACGACAACAATAACAGCAACAAAAGGAGGAAGTCTAAAATAAAGATAAGGGCCAGGAGTGTTGCGGCACAGTTAATGTGAGTGTGGTGTGGTGTACAAGGGAAGAGAAATGCTGTACAAATAACATAAGGATGAAGAAAACAGTTGTGTGTGTGTGTGTGTGTGTGTGTGTGTGAGAGAGAGAGAGAGTGCATGCGTGAGTGTGCACGCATCTGTATGTGTGCATACTCATAAATACACACATACATCTGTATATTAGACATATGACACTTACACATACATGTTTCATATAAAGAATGAAATATATATATAGATGTGTGTGTGTGTGAGTGTATATATATATATATATACACACATGTACATCTGTATATGAGAAAGAAGAAACTAAATAGGAAGAGAAAGAACATAAAATTGCAGCAAAACGTAAAAGATTAGGATAAGATTAAGTAAGTAGCTTAATTTCACTGGCTAAACTAAACACATGGATCAATATATTGCTTGGCTGTTTGCTTTGCTGACTCCTTTTTACATTGGGGGGGGGTGCTTTTGTGTGTGTGTCATTTTTATTTATTTTTGGTCTTTATTTTCTGTTAAGTTTGCCAAGATTCTACTAAACTGGTCACAGAACCGAAAAAAAAAAAAAAAAGATGATGGAGGAAGAGAAGAAGGATGAGGAGGAACGAGAGAAAGAAAAACATATAAATATAAAAATGTAAAAAAAAAAAAAAGGTTTTAAAAAAAATCAAACAGCATCAAATCAAATATCCAAAAAGGTTGCTGTGAGGTTGAAAATATTGGCTACACGAGGGGAGAAAAATAAAGACAGAACAAATATGGAAATAAAGAATAACTAAATAATTGAATGAATAAAATACAGGTTTTCATTCAAGTCAAAGAAGGTATCATTTATATTTATTGCAAGCAAACAAGGGAGCCTGTATGTGGTTGCTTAAACTGCTAAAAATAGCAGCCAAACTTCTTCAGTCTCAAAAACAAACATTTTCACCAATATATTCCTAAATACATAGAAAAGCTGGCCATGCTTGGAACGGTGTTGTTCGCTAATATATTCAAACATGACTGACCTAAGGATTAATCAACAACACAACATTCAAGCTAATGAGAGAGCTTTTATGTTACCACTCAATCTGCTAGACATAGAAGCCAAAACTCATTCAAATCACACCATGTTTTAATAAATAGAAGGATAAATAAATATCAGCAAAAAAGACATGATGGTCTCCACTGGAATGCTTTTGATCATACATGCCTGA
Organism: Octopus bimaculoides; assembly: GCF_046866305.1. Taxonomy (NCBI): domain Eukaryota; kingdom Metazoa; phylum Mollusca; class Cephalopoda; order Octopoda; family Octopodidae; genus Octopus; species Octopus bimaculoides. Next base: position 127,501,617 of record NC_142932.1, on the reverse strand, counting down.
CAAGAACAGGCCTAGGACTAAACAACAGCAACAACAAAACCTTTGAGATTCTTCAAAATCAATAGCAAATCAAATTCCTTTTATCTGTATAATACTTGAATTCAGATTCTGTTTGTCTGTGTCTGCCACCATTTTAGGCAATACAGTTCATTGTGGATTTAAAATATTTACTAATGTACTGCTTGACATAAAACCCTTTTGCCTAAAATAAATTCCAGTATGTTTCTGAGGCCTGTTAGCTCAAATGGAAGAAGAATATTATCCGACATTATTTAAACATGGGAACTTCTTACCATTACTGACAACAAAAGTGGGTGAAAAAAAACAAAGAAAAAACCCCACTCACATGTAGTAGTAACACAGATATACATACAAAAGCAACCACACACATCAGCTGAATGCAATAAACATACACGACTTAGGTATGTATACACATTTAATAGAGAATGTCCACAAACATGAGACACACACACACACACACAAACAGTTATTCAATGCACACACACACACACAAACAGTTATTCAATGCATGCACAAACACACACACAGAAACAGAAATGCAACACATAGACAGAAACTAATTTTGTGAATGAAAATCTGGATAAGTTTATCAATTGTAAAGTCATGGAAACTTCACATTGCCATTGCCAGCAGACTGGATATATGCCTGTGTGAGTTAGATGACTTAGTTGACTCATAACTGAGCTGGACATCAATGTCAAAGAACTCAAAATATAAATGGCTGGAATGACCGGCATAAAACATTTCGTCTGAAATACTGAAATTTCTGTCAATTTGCCCATTTATGTTTACAGTACATGTGTGTGAAACTGATATACACCTTGTCTGAATATCATTGTGCAAATTGGCTTCTTTTTTTTTTTTTTTAATAAAATGAATGTACATCCACATAGGAAGCTGAAATTCTAGGATGTTGGTACAAATGCGCTTTCGTAATTGTGGCTAAAATTTTACATACATCTGATCTGTTTTTCATCAATAATTGAGAATTTAGTGATATTGGCTGTCTGAAATTATTATGCAAATGCTGGAATTTATATTTTTTACAGTGTTAATAAAATGTTTTTGTTAATTTACAGGTCATAATATAATCATGGGTAAAAAGAAAGATATTACAGCGTCTGAAGAGCAGAAAATAACTAAGCTTTTAAGTGATAGCATGACCTCTTTGAACATTTCAAAGCAACTTGGTTGAGGTCATCAAACAATCAAGAAAACAATTGAAGATATAACACAGAACAGGAAACCAAAGTCTTGGAAGGGGTTCAAGAACTTGTCCACGAGAGAGAAGCATCAACTGAAATGCATTGTTGCTAGAAACCCACTACTCAGTAGTGATAAGGTATTTAATATGGCTGGGATTGTTGGAATAAAGAGAAACAAAAGGTGTAGAGTCCTTCGTGACATTGGTTCTGTGAAAAAATCCCCTCGCCAGCCTCCTATATTTCCAACAAATATTGATAAACGTCTAAAGTGGGCAAGAAAGTACTTAAAATCGGGTTTCAGAAATGTCATGTTCACTGACAAATCGTGTGTCATATTAGATGGTCCAAGCGGATGGGTTAAAGGATGGGTTCTGTCTGGCCAATATGCTCCTATGATGAGAAGACAGCAACAAGGAGGTGGTGGTGTAATGATATGGGCTGGTATTGTTCATAGAACCATCATTGGTGTAAAACTCAACAGTACTAATTATTGTGAATTCTTGGATGAAACTTTCTTTGAATGGTACAAGCGTCCACCTCACAGTTTCAAGATGAAGTGTATGTTTATGCAATGACAATGCTCCATCACATGCTTCTCTCCTAACTCGTGAGTTTCTTGAGTGCAAACGATTTGCTGAAGACAAAACAATGGAGTGGCCACCGTCAAGCCCTGACATGAACCCAGAAGAAAACCTCTGGTCAGTCGTAAAACAGAAACTCTATGAAGGAGGCAAACAGTGCAACAGCAAGGTAGAACTGTGAGATGCTAGACAAAGTATTACAGCTGCAGTTTCACCAGATCAAATTGGAAAACTAACAAATCCGATGGACAACAGATTAGTAACGTTGATTAAAAACAAATGATCGTTATATCAACATATAAATTGCTGCAACTATATATTAAAACATTGTTCTTTGAATTAGTAAAAAGTTCATAATGGGTTCATATATTTTAATTGTCCTGATACGCAGAGCAAATAACAATTCCAACATTTGCATAACAACTTCAGACAGTCAATTTCAGTAAATTCTCAATCAGATGTATGTCAAATTTTAGCTACAATTAAGAAAGAGCGTTTTTACCAACATCCTAAAATTTCAGCTTCCTATGTACATGTACATTCATTTTATTTTTTTTTAAAAACTGATTTGCATAATATCTTCAGACAAGGTGTATTTTAAATATATATATATATATACATACACACACATACACCCCCCACACACATATATATATACAGGTGCAGGAGTGGCTGTGTAGCAAGAAGCCTACTTACCAACCTCCTGGATCCAGGTTCAGACCCACTGAGTGGCACCTTGGGCAAGTGTCTTCTACTATAGCCTTGTTCTGACCAAAGCTTTGTGAGTGGATTTGGTAGATGGAAACTGAAAGAAGCCCGTCATATATATATATATATATATATATATATATATATATATATATATATATGTATATATTTGTGTGTATGTGTGTATGTTTGTCCCTCCACCATTGCTTGACAACTGACGGTGTGTTTACATTCCTGTAACTTAGCAGTTCAGCAAAACATACCAATAAAATAAGTACTTGGCTTACAAAGGATAAGCCCTGGGGTCGATTTGTTCAACAAAAGGTGGTGCTCCAGCACAGTCATAGTCAAATGGCTGAAACAAGTAAAAGAATAAAAGAATATATATACGTACATATATATATATACATATAGACAGACGCACACACACACACACACACACACACACACATATACATATATATATATATATATAGATATATATATATCACGGAGATGTACTTTCATAGCAAGTGACCTGATCTGAGATTGTGTGCTGGAACGAAAACAATTACAGCATGGAAGGTGTTTATAAGCCATTTAAAAACACACAAAAACTGTTAGATTCACTTCAACATTTAAATTTAATTTGCCAAAATATTTTCGTCACTTTGAGACTGCGACCTGTTCACAGACAAAATTCTGTGCAGCAAAATAAATTTAGATGTTGAAATGAATCTAACAGCTTTTGTTTGTTTCTTAAATGGCTTATAAACACCTTTCACATCACAATTCTTTATATATCATCATCATCATCATCATCGTTTAACGTCCGCTTTCCATGCTAGCATGGGTTGGACGATTTGACTGAGGACTGGTGAAACCGGATGGCAACACCAGGCTCCAGTCTGATTTGGCAGAGTTTCTACAGCTGGATGCCCTTCCTAACGCCAACCACTCAGAGAGTGTAGTGGGTGCTTTTACGTGTCACCCGCACGAAAACGGCCACGCTCGAAATGGTGTCTTTTATGTGCCACCCGCACAAGCCAGTCCAGGGGCACTGGCAACGATCTCGCTCGAAAATCCTACAGGAGCCAGTCAGGCGGTACTGGCAACGGCCACGCTCAAAATGGTGCATCTCATGTGCCACCCGCACAAGAACCAGTCCAGGGGCACTGGCAACGATCTTACTTGGCTTGCCGGGTCTTCTCACGCACAGCCCATTTCCAAAGGTCTCGGTCCGTAGTCATCGCCTCGGTGAGGCCCAATGTACGAAGGTCTTGCCTCACCACCTCAGCCCAGGTCTTCCTGGGCCTACCTCTTCCACGGGTTCCCTCAACTGTTAGGGTGTGGCACTTTTTCACGAAGCTATCCTCCTCCATTCTCACCACATGTCCATACCAGCGCAATCGTCTCTCTTGCACGCCACAACTGATGCTTCTAATGTTCAGCTTTTCTCTCAAGATACTTACACTCTGACGGGTATTCACATTGACATTACACATCCAACGGAGCATACTGGCTTCATTCCTTGCGAGCTTGCGTATGTCCTCAGCAGTTACAGCCCATGTTTCACTGCCATGTAGCATGGTTGTTCGTACGCATGCGTCATACAGTCTGCCTTTTACTCTGAGTGAGAGTCCCTTTGTCGCCAGCAGGGGTAAGAGCTCTCTAAACTTTGCCCAGGCTATTCTTATTCTAGCAGCTACACTTTCAGCGCACCCACCCCCACTACTAACTTGGTCGCCCAGATAGCGGAAGCTATCGACTACCTCTAGTTTTTCACCCTGGAATGAGATAGAAGTTGTTTCCTGTTTGTTTGCAGTCTTTATTGCACCTGAACATCTGCCACAAACAAAAACTAACTTGCTAGTTAACCTGCCTTTGATGTTGCTGCACCTCTTATGTGTCCATAGCTTGCACCGGGTACATCTTATAGAGTTACTACCTACTCCTTTTCTACATACTGAGCAGGGCCATCTACCTGAAGGGGTTTGTGTTTTATCTACCTTCCTACTTATTAGGATTTTGGTTTTAGCTAGGTTGACTCTAAGGCCCTTCAATTCTAGACCTTGCTTCCACACCTGAAACTTCTCCTCTAGTTCTGATAGTGACTCCGCAATTAGGGCAAGGTCATCAGCATAGAGGAGCTCCCAGGGGCAACCTGTCTTGAACTCCTCTGTGATTGCCTGGAGGACTATGGTAAATAATAGGGGGCTGAGGACGGAACCTTGGTGGACCCCTACCTCTACCCGGAATTCATTGCTGTACTCATTTCCAACCCTCACCTTACTGGCAGCATCTCTGTACATGGCTCGCACAGCTCTCACTAACCATTCTTCTATCCCAAGTTTCCTCATTGACCACCAGATAAGGGATCGGGGGACCCTGTCAAAGGCTTTCTCCATGTCAACGAAAGCCAGGTACAGAGGTTTATCCTTAGCTAGGTATTTCTCCTGCAACTGTCTCACTAGAAATAAGGCATCAGTAGTGCTTTTACCTGGCACGAACCCAAACTGCATCTCATCTAAATTGATTCGCTCCCTAATTAGTTGGGCTATGACCCTCTCTGTAACTTTCATAACCTGATCTAACAGCTTGATGCCTCTGTAATTATTTGTATCTAAAGCGTCCCCTTTACCTTTGTAGCAGTTGACTATGATGCTGCTACACCAGTCATAGGGTATGACTCCTTCGTGTATCACCTGGTTCGTAATACGGGTGACTAGGCTATAGCCAACACTGCCAGATATTTTGAGCATCTCTGCAGTGATTCCTGATGGGCCGGGGGCTTTCCCGGTCTTCATACTCTTAATTGCTTTATCTACCCTGGTACTATCAACTCGGATAGCTGGTCCCTCTATTGGGTCGACATAAGGCAGGCTCTCTTTCTCCCATTCATTCTCTTTATTAAGCAATCTATCGTAGTGGCATCTCCAGACCTCTTTCTTTGCATCCTCATTTAATGCAAGCGTACCATCATCCATGCGAACACATTTCTCTCCTACAACATCACTATTCTCTCTCCTACACTGTCTTGCAACACGAAATACCTCGAGTCTTTGGTCCTCACGGCGCAGAACATTGGCAAATCTTTTCTTATCTGCTTCCCCTCTGGCTAAATAAACCTGTCGCCTAGCCTCCCTTCTGGCACATTGGTACAATTCCCTGCTACCACCGTTCTTCCAATCCTTCCAAGCCTGTTTCTTTTGTCTAATAGCCCTGTCTACCTCCTTGTTCCACCACCACGTTACTCTGGGTTGGGAGGGGACCTTACACCACCCACAAATCTGGTCGGTGGCTTTCAACAGGTTGTCCCGCAGAAATCTCCAATTGTCTTCCACGTTGTATGATGCTATATCCCCTTCTATTTCGTTAAATGCTTCAAGTAACTTGTCTCTAAGTCTCTGTCCGTTTGCAGGGTCTTTAAGCTTCCACACCCTTCTTCTCCAAGCCTGTCTAATTCTGGGCACCCATTTTGCCTTGATCCCAAAGTCGCTAACTACTAATCTATGTTGTGGGGTACATTCTTCGCCAGGGTAGGTTTTGGCATTTATAAGCCGCCCTCTTTCCCTATTTCTGGCGAGGATGTAGTCGATTTGGCTAGAGTGTCTGCCGGAGCGGTAGGTGACTAGGTGACTGGCAGGTTTCCTGAAGTTGGTATTGCAGACCATAAGATTGGTTGCATCACAGAACTCCAGCAGTCTGGTTCCCTCCTCGTTGCGGGAACCGAAGCCATAGCCTCCATGTATGCCATGGAAGCCCCCAGCACGACGTCCGACATGACCGTTGAAGTCTCCAGCCACAAAGAGAAGGTCCCTGTCACTCATATATATATATATATATAGATATATATATATATAGATATATATATACATATATACCTATATGATATACATATATGAGTCATACCCAATGGCTGGTTCAATTTCGATCTCAGTTGCCTCAACAGGTCTTTGCAAGCAGAGTTTAGTGTCCAATGAAGTAAAGATACGAATAAGTGAGCTGGTTACACTTCTGGCAGAGGCCACAGATTATGCTCTCACTTACCTTGCCGGGTCTTCTCACGTACAGCATATTTCCAAAGGTCTCTGTCATTAGTCATTGCCTCGGTGCTTCACCACCTCATCCCAGGTCTCCCTGGGTCTACCTCTTCCACAGGTTCCCTCAACTGCTATGGTGTGGCACTTTTTCACACAGCTATCCTCATCCATTCTCGCCACCTGCCCATACCAGCGCAATCGTCTGTCTTGCACACCACATCTGATGCTTCCTAGGTCCAACTTTTCTCTCTGTCTAGTATGCACACTGACATTACACATCCATCGGAGCATACTGGCTTCATTCCTTGCGAGCTTACACATGTCCTCAGCAGTCACGGCCCATGTTTCACTGCCATGTAGCATGGCTGTTCGTATACACACACACACACACACACACACACAGATTGACAGACAAACCAACAGATACAGCCACAGACACATTAAATGGCATTCTGTATGAATGTAAATATGAGAGTATGATAGCACTCACACATATTACCATACAGGATGGTAATGATCACCTTTTACAGAGCACCCTTAAGTTATTAGACGGTGAAAATAAAGCAAGATTAAAGGAATCTTGGCATGGTTACTTAATCAGGAATGCTACTGATAATTCCGGAGCAACAACAATGAATCTTGTCAGGAGTAAAATCTATCTAAACTGCTTTGCAGACTTCCTGCTTAAAGAATACCATAATTAGAAAATGTTCATCAGGAGATTTTTGCGACAACAAACCAAGTTAGATTCAATGAAATAAATCAATTGTTGTGGAGTTATTTGAATCTACACTTTTTGACTCCAAACCATTTTTTCAACCACCTTTCTCCATTCTTCAAGATTTTTTTTTTATGATGAAGGACTTGCATACAAAACATCAAACATTTCCCCTTCTTTTTAAGCATATAACTAATGCAACTTGTTAAAACCCGTTTCTGCCATGTTTTCTTCTGTTTGTGATCATTGCCTTATTTTACACACACACACACACACACACACACATACACACAAACAAACATATATATACATATAACATTGTATAACGCATAGGCATAACTAAAGTTTAGTGTATTACTCCTTCCCCAAATAACTTTCTTAATAATATTTATTTTCATTGAAATTTTGCAGATGTTTCTGAAGGTGCAGGTTACCATAATATGAAATTTTAAAAAGTTTTTTTTCTTTTTATATAAATAGAAAGAAAAATTAAATCCATGCCTTTTAACCATTCAATAAGTTGCTCATCATTATTGCACAGCACAAAAGAAATTATCACATTATCTTGGAAGCAATAATGGATAAGTTTACATTTAACCTATTATAATGCAGATTGGATTTCGGATAACCTGCAATATGCTCCTTACCACATCATTATGTTCTGTGATAACCATGAGCAAGCTGATGAATGGTTAAAATGGTATGAACTTCTTTTCCTTCTGAATAAAAAAAAATTAAAGGAAAAGCTTTCATCAACATAATCCCAATCTACACCTTTGAAAATATAATCATGGAGAATTTTGTTTAAAAAAATGCATTCTGAAGGAACAAAACTAAGAGAGCCCTAAACCATAGGTATATCTAAGCCCCAACCTTCACTACAGCATACATGTTCAGTGAAAATAAGCAAACTGACACCATTTTAGTACTTTGGACAAAATACTTTACAGATTTTGTTCCAACCCTTTAACATTGAGTTTTTAGGTGTCAGTGGTTCACCTGTCCAATTTATGTGTCAACTGACCCAGTCTAACTTGCATAGATAGACCTATATCCAGTATGTTGGTAATGGTATGCTGAGGTTTCTAGCCAGAAGTGGATTGAAATAGTTGAAACAATAATGAATACATCAAATATTTGAGTAGATGACATGAAACACACACCATTACACACTTTCACTTTCTATCTCCTACAGCCACATGCATCCTAGGGTAGTTTTTTTCTGCTTGACTGGCTCCTATCATCCATCCCACCCATGCATGTATGGAAGATGGACTTTAAATAATGATGATGATGAGGTCCTCCTCATCATCCCTAATTGCACAGGTTGAGCAGTTTGACAGGAGTTGACAAGCCAGATGCCTGCACCAGACTCCAATCGCCTGTTTTGGCATGTTTTTAGGGTTGGATGCCCTTCCTAAAGCCAACCACTTTACAGAATGTCCTGAGTGCCTCTTACAGGACACCAGCACCAGTGTTTTTTTATGACAGAAGCTCTTTTATGTGGCTTGAGCACAGGTATGTTTCACATGAGAACAGCACAGATGCTTTTTGACACACACTCGCACACATATTCACAAGTTGAAAGACCAAATACAGCCTAGGACAAAGCCATCATAGTAAATGAGCAACAATTGAATCACTTATAAGTCACAGTTTAGGCCCCAAATAATCACCAGCCAATTTCTCAATAACCCCGAGTCACCTCATAGGCTTGTACTTAACAAAATATATTCAATTATTCTTTCACAGAGGTTTTATGCTCTACTATCGTGCAATTGTACAAGTTTGTTCCATCAAACACTCTAAAATTGTTTGGCAGAGTTTCAGTCTAAAGCACCCCAAAGCCAATTAGTTCACAAACATTTTAGAAGCTAATAGACACCATCATTTTAGCAAGATTTATTTCTAGAAACAAAATGTTATTTGATGCATTTCAATACTTAATCTAGTATTTAGAAGAACATGTGCAGTTTTTAATAATTTAACCCATTTGGGTACCGCACAAAAGAGTGTCTGCGTAGATAAAACACTGTAATGAAAGATGTCCATGTATACTCCTTAACATGACAATGGCACAAAACTTGAGTTGTGAGACAAAGATTCAGTTTCAAAAAAAAAAAGAACACCATATCATTAGCAACATGGATGAAGCACTTCTCTCTCATTCATCCAAACATAAAACAATGAATGAATGTATGTGTGTATGCACATATATACAAATAGGCAATGATGTGGCTGTGTGGTAAGAAGTTTGCTTTCCAATTACATGGCTCAGGGTTCAGTCCCAGTTCATGATACCGTGTGTGTCTTCTACCTTAGCCTTTGGCTGACAAAAGCCTTGTGATTGAATTTTGTAGACAGAAACTGAGAGTAGCCTGTCGTAAATTTGAGTGTCTTTATGTCTGTGTTTGTAGAACTGGAGAAGACCAAACTACCCAAGCAAACACAGCAAAATATAAGTTAAAATGGAGAAATAAAGACTGGAACATCTATTCTCATCTGGCTCTTTCACATCTGCTAACTCTTCACCTTCTCGTAGCCTTGTTTATCTAATTCCAGCCCATCTCTCTACTAGTCACTGGATCTTGCCACATATGGGATGAGGGGAAACACCAGATCAGCCTGGATTGAAGCCCCACCTCTACCATCCTCGGCATCTTTCTAATGATTTCTTCTTCCCATTACATCACTTGAGTAACAAGGGATTGCTTTACATTTGTTCATGTCCAACACACCTGTTCTTTTACACCTTCACCGCTAGCAAACACTCCCCTCATTCAGATCACTTCTCTGTTGGCAACGGTCACCCACCCTCATACCACCTAATATTACTCTTCTATGTGGCATTCATTGATATCCATCACACACACACCCTCTTTCCCCATCCACCCTGACATTTAGTACATCTCTCCTCTCTCACAGTTTACTATTCGCTGTCTGCCTCTCGTTAGCATCTAGCGCCTCCCTCTCATCATTGTACCTGAGTACTAAAAGACTGCATCAGATCTGTTGGTAACTCACACCGCCCAAGTTCTCACCCCCACGCCTACCACAATCCTTCGCTAATGAGGAAATGGCAATGCCTCTGGTCCTCTCTCCCATCCTTTACTTCTTGTTCCCTCGGATATCCATCAGTCTCTCTCCATTGCCATCTCAACTCTTCATCACTCACGGCCCCTCCTTCTTCAAGGCACTTACTGTTGGCATCCAGCAAACTCTTACCACTGGCCTTTCTTCTTTTATCCATCTCTCTCTCTCTCTCTCTCTCTCTCTCTCTCCCTCCCCACTAACCATTAAGGTTAGGGTCCTGTTTTCCTCTTTACTCCCTCCTCTTCTAACTGCAATCCTAATCACCCTGCTTCACCCTTTACACTCTTACTTCTCTCTCCTTTTCCTCCCAATTCTTTTTCCTTTGCAATCATTCCGCCCCCACCTTCTAGCCACTCTGTCATTCCCACTGCCCTCTACGAACAGACACACATGCAGAATTGTGCATACTTCTTGTTTTACAGCAGTCAATTGGAGCATGGTGCAATTCTCCAACTTGCCAGCTCCTGTTAAACTTTCCAACCCATACCAGCATGGAAAACAGACGTTAAATGATGATGATGATGATGATAAAGCAATAGCATTTGTGTTATAGAAGACATTTGCGCAAGGTGAGAAGCTAGCTTCTTATCACACAGCTATGAAATATTTATGTTGTATTATGTCCAAATTCACTTGAGCAGATACATGAGGAACCGTTCAACTAGATCTAAGCCATACATGCTTAAGTGAGAAACGTTTTTTCATATTTTTTAAAACTTTCACATATCTTAAAGACTTTTTAAAATTGAAAAAAAAACAAAAAACATCTTAGCAGTTATCAAATAAAGTTTAAAAATTAAAAGAAAATATTTTTTCATCTATTTTGCAAAATAATTACAAGAAATACTATTAATAAGAGCAATGAAATCTAATTTTCTATTTAGGAGAAAAAAACTGTAAATAAAAAAACTATAATAAAAAGAAAAAAATAATAATTAGCCAGCAAAGTCATAGCCTCAGTAGAATATAGAGGATCCAAGTTAAAAATATACCACAGATTCTTTTCTCTTATGTTACTGGATGCTGTATAGACACACATGTATACACACACAGCAATACATATACATATATACATGTATATGTATATATATATATAATACACACACATACATGTGTGTGTGTGTATATATATATATATATATATATATATATATATATATATATATACACACACACACATGTATATACATATATATATAATACACACATACATGTATATATATATGTATATATATATATATATATATATATATATATATATATATATATATATATATATGTGTGTGTGTGTGTGTGTATGTATATATATATATACACACATATACACAAACACAAGCATACATATATATATATATATATATATATATATATATTCTAATCCCCATTCTCATTATCTTGTTTAATTTCAGCTAAGGTATTTGAAAATTGCTAGTAAATCCTTCATGGATATTATTTCTGTAGTGACAATATATTTTCTGTCCCTCTCTGTCTCTCTAACACACACAAACGCACGCACACACACGAACACACAAACACCTCAGTGAAACTAGTAAATGCACTGCAATATTCATATGTTGCAGTTATTAGAGTTATGAATGTAGAAAATTGAATCTTTTAACTAAAAATAGACTCAGCTTCCAGGAATAGAAAATTGTTTCACGTTGCAAAAGGAGACAATTTCCAATTATTTGAATATTTGTATTGGCATGTTAAACCAATCCTAGTGTCAGAATTATAGCTTTGTAGACTTATATTATAAAACGAAGATGGAAGAAAAAAAACACAACAACAAGAGAAGACAAAAGAAAAAGACAAAAATCCCAGGCAAACAGAGAATAGTTTTCAATGTAGAGGTAAAATGAAAATATGATTGGTGTGGTACATTGAGGTGGCATTTCATTGAATGTGCCAAAACAAGAAAATGTTAATATAACAAGTGCAAGAAGAATTTGTAAAGGTGTTAGTGCACCTAACACCACAAATATGAAATTATGTCAATACCATACCGACAAATACAACCTGTATATTCCATTTTGATCATCTCTCTCTCCCTCTCTCCCACTACATATATCATTTTCACCATCATTATTATCATCATTATTTAACATGCGTAAGAAAACCATGACATTCTGTGCAAGAAATTATCATTGACAAGCGTATATTATCGAGATAATCAGATCAATGTTATTTTATATCAATATACTATACTTTCTATATGGTCTACTAATACTATACATAACATACTGATAATATTAGTAGCTGTGGTAGTTTATTTTTTTAACTGGAAAAGAAAAAGTGTCTTTTTTCCTTTTCTATTCATTTTAACTAAGAACAATAATTATTGAAATATATATTTTCTTTTCTTGTGGAATTCAAAATAATCAATTGAAATACTATACAGAGTACAAGTTTTATGTGAACACAGAAATGCACATTTATAACTGTCTAAGCTGTATTTTTTAATAAAATATTTAGAACAATTTGTCTTCCAAAATTAAGTTTACAGGAGAAAATAGATTACAAGAAAATGTTTCTGAACATGTGGAAAGAAAGACAAAGATACACACACACATATATACATATATATATATATATATATATATATATATATATATATAGATAGATATACATACACACACACACACATATTTATATGTACACATACTTCAAATATTGGATTAAAAACAGAAATAAACAACAAAAGCAAAACCATTATTAATAACTGGTTTGAATTGCTCTCACTCCCCCTCACACACACTTCAAGAAAATAGGCAAAAAAAAACTGACTTTTGCTTATTAGATTACTATTACAATATTAGTTTATTTGTTGTTGTTTTTTTTTTCAAAATTAAATTGATTTTTTTTTTTCTTTTGCAATGAAATTCAAAGAAAATTTCATTACAAAATTTAATAACGATTCCTCTACCCACTTTCATGCAGAGTTCATTTTTTGGGCAAAAGAAAATGAAAGAAAGAAATGAAATATTATCAATCCATCCTGCCTCAGTATATTACAAGTAATTATTTTATTCACCTTCCACCCTGGGAATGGGAAGACCGCATTAAGTTCAATGGAATTTGAGCATATAACTGTAAAGTATTGAACTACAAATTATGCACTATCTGCACAAGTCCTCCATTGATCTGTCATGTTGATCAGCCTGTCAGATTTAACAAGGATTTCTATCTACAAAACAGTATCAAAGAAAAGATTATCAGTGCTCTATATAGTGATAGGAATGTCTAGATTAGTGTCTTGCTGTTTTAATGTATCTTTTGGCTGCACAAATATGGAATACAGTCTCTAAAGATGGTTACTAATATTGTACGAGGCAGACAAAGAAAGAGGAGAAATTCTTGCAAGGATAGATAGCCTCCACATCATACTGTAACTCTAACATTATGCAATATATGAGGGTGAGTCAAAACGTAATGCCATTTTGTTTAGGACAGGTATAATTACCAACACAGGAACATGTATCATACATCAAAATGAAGCTGGTCCTCTGTGGATCACATCCCTACTTCTCAACATAGTCACCATTTCTCTCAATAGCAATGTTCCACCTTTGAATGAGAGCATGTATCCTTGCCCCAGAAAATTCTGTTGACTGTTCTTTGAGCCACTTCTTCACTATAGTTTTCACTTCTTCATCACTGGACTATCATCTCTTTGGCCCCATGAGAGAGGGTTTGAGAGGCAAACATTATTCCAGTGACGAGGAAATAAAAACTATAGTGAAGAAGTGGCTCAAAGAACAGTCGACAGAATTTTACGGGGCAAGGATACATGCTCTCATTCGAAGGTGGAACATTACAATTGAGAGAAACGGTGACTATGTTGAGGAGTAAGGATGTGATCCACAGAGGACCAGCTTCATTTTGATGTATGATACATGTTCTTGTGTTGCTAATTATACCTGTCCTAAATAAAATAGAATTACTTTTTGACTCACCCTCGTAACAAAGAGAATCACAAATAAATTTTGAAATTATTATCTTACCACATATAAAGCACTGGTAATGATGCCATGTAAAAAAAAAAAAGCATCCAGTACATGCTATAGAGTGGTTGGCATTAGGAAGGGCATGCAGCTGTAGAGACTATACCGAAACAAACAATCGGAGTCTGGTGCAAATGTCTGGTTTGCCAGCACAGAAAAAAGATGAAGTATAACATAAGACAAGATTTTCAATGGAAGATGGTGAGGCTTCTGGCCTTGCCAGCTCCTGTCATGTCATCCAACAATGTCAGCTTGGAAAACGGATGCTAAATAATGATGATGATGTATGGTAGGCGTATCCTGTAAATTGTTACTTTGCTCATTTGTTTATTGGTGTGCATGTGGGGCATGCATTCATGCACATGCAAACACTGTCACATTTCGTAATAATTATATCCAGTTTCTATTGTCTAATCAGAAAGCTTTGGGCACATACAAAGAGGATGAAAGCAGACTACAACAAAACAATAGCTCGCCTACATTGATGGGGATATAACAAATCCCTTGTAATATGCAGCAGGACAGATATCCCCCACCCCACCTCAAGACACAGCCCAACTATTTTGATCAGTGGGAAATGTATATAGGGAGAAACTGGAGAAGCATACATGAATTAGATCTTAAAAAGATAGCATACAAAACAACAATATACACGGGCATATGGCGTAGTGATTAAGAGCGCAGGCTACTAACCCCAAGATTCTGAGTTCGATTCCAGGTAGTGATCTGAATAATAATAATAATAGCATCGAAAAATACCTTAGGAATGAGAACCCAGGTTTGAAATTTCCCCAAGACATTTGATGAAGGCTGGAGAGTATTATCAGCCGAAATGTTGTGTTAACAATAAACCAGATGAGGACAAATATCTGTCAAATGTAAATAAAGTAAATAATGAATATACAAGGTGTTTGGGTTAAATTTAATTCTTTATGTCTCCTTTCTTCAGGAACAGCTTGATATATTGGTGAATAGTCAATTGGTGAGCATAAAGATAGAATTTGTGATTGAGAAAAAGTTAGCTGACATGGAGGACAGGAAGCCATTTGAATATTGGGAAAGAGTTACCCGTATCATGAAGATTCATGCCAAGTATCAAAAAGCTGACATCAGAATTGGCTGCTCAATGCTCTGTGAAGATTGTAACAGTGATAAGACATGACACGGACAGCTGCAGCAGAGATAATGAAGTTGTGGCCTCTAGAAATGATACAGCAGGCATTCTGATTGCATCCAAATGCTGGAATTCAAGCATACATCTTTGAACATGGCCTTAAGCTCAATTCTGACAGCTATGTGAAGCTGCTAGAGACTATGATCAAACTTTGGCTGGATAGGTTAGATGCTGGGAGGCCATATGTGTGGTACCAGGGTTTGGCTTCTTGCTATAATTCAGGAAAGAATGAGAAATGGTTGTCAGAGAATTTCAACCATTTCAACAGCCCCAACTTCTGACCCCTTAATTCTTTCAGTTGTCATCTTATGGATTACTATGTATGGGGGGTGTGGTTGAGAAAGACACCAACTGCTCTGCCTACAACACATGAAGGCTCAGCTGGTTGCCAAGATCAAAGAGGTGTTTGAAGATATTCTCAGGAACACAGTGAAAAATGCATCATGGTGGAAGCTGAAGGTGATTATTTCAAGTAAACTATTACCTTCCAGCCATAATACTTTTTGATATTTTTTGATATTTTAAAAAACTTTTATTTGGGGATAGGATATGATTTCCTTTTCCTTTTATGCAAACTGTCAAAACCTATCTCAACACCCTGTATACAGCCCACTTCCTGACATTCCTGTTAAAGCATTCCAGGAAATGTACTTCAGTTTCAAACGGGATACTATCATCATCATCATCATCATCATCATTTAACGTCTGTTGTCCATGCTGGCATGGGTTGAGCGGTTTGACCCGGGCTGGCCAGCTGGACGGCTGCACCCGGTTCCAGTCTGATTTGGCATGGTTTCTATGGGTGGATACCATTCCTAACACCAATAGCTCCAAGTGTGTAATGAGTGTTTTTGTGTGCCACTTGTGCGACACTAGTATCTGCCATGAGTGCGATTTTATTTGGCTTGATGGGTCTTCTTCTCAAGCAGGACATAATGCCAAGGACTTGGTCATTCATCATCGCATCCATGAGGTCCAACACTAGAAAGGAGCTTTTCACATGCCACCGACATTATCCACTTAGATAATGCTTTTTGTAATGGGTTGAGCGGCTGTAATGAAATATCAACTGCTAAACAACAACAAAAAAAAAGGAGAGGGTCATAGTCCAACTAATTAGAGAGAGAGTTAGCCTAGATGAGATGCAGTTTGGCTTTGTCACAGGGAGAAGCAGCACTGATGCTATATTTCTAGTAAGGCAGCTGCAGGAGAAATACCTAGCCAAAGATAAACCTCTGTAGTTGGCTTTTGTTAACATGGAGAAAGCCTTTGACAAGGTCCCCCCGATCCCTTAGCTGGTGATCAATGTGGAAACTAGGGATAGATGAGTGGTTGGTGAAACCTGTACAAGCCATATACAGGGATGCTGTCAGTAAGATGAGGGTTGGTAAAGATTATAGCAAAGAATTCCGGGTACAAGTAGGCATTCACCAAGGATCAGTCCTCAGCCCCCTCTTATTCATCATAGTCCACCCAGAAATAACAGAGGAATTCAAGACAGGCTGCCCCTGGGAGCACCTCTATGTTGATGGCCTTGCTCTAATAGCTGAATCACTGCCAGAACTAGAGACAAAGTTTCAGGTGTGGAAGCAAGGTCTAGAATCAAAGGGCCTTAGAGTCAATCTAGCAAAAACCAAAGTCTTAGTAAGTAGGAAGGCAGACAAATCACAAATACCTTCAGGTAGATGGCCCTGCTCAATCTGTAGAAAAGGTGTAAGTAGAAACTCCATAAGATGTACCCATTGTAAACTATGGACATATAAAAGGTGCAGCAATATCAGAGGAAGGTTAACTAGGAAGATAGTTTTGTGTGTGGCAGATAAACACTGAAGAACTACAGAAAACGGGGAGAAAAACTATTAGTAGTTGATAGTGTCTGTTACCTAGGTGACCAAGTCAGTACCGAGGTGGATGCTCTGAGAGCATAGCTGCTAGAATAAGAATAGCCTGGGCAAAGTTCAGAGAGCTCCTACCTCTGCTAGTAACAAAGGGCCTCTCGCTCAGAGTAAAAGGTAGACGGTATGAGGCTTGTGTGTGAACAGCCATGCCACATGGCAGTGAAACATGGGCTGTGACTGTAGAGGCGATGCGTAGGCTTGAAAGAAATGAAGCCAGTATGCTCCACTGGATGTGTAATGTCAGTGTGCATACACTAGCAGAGTGTAAGCACCCAGAGAGAAAAGTTGGAGATAAGAAGCATCACACACACACACACACACACACACACACACACACACACACACACACACACACACACACACATAGGGCCTCAGAATAATCTCTATCAACCAATCCTTCTTTCTTTATTGTCCACAAGGGGCTAAACATAGAGGGGACAAACAAGGACAGACAAAGGGATTAAGTTGATTACATCAACCCCAGTGCGTAACTGGTACTTAATTTATCGACCCTGAAAGGATGAAAGGAAAAGTCGACCTCGGCGGAATTTGAACTCAGAACTCATAAGGCATTGGTCTATAATAGAAGACAACTGATGCAACATGTCACGCAGTGGGATTGAACCTGGGCCTCTGAAGTTACAAAACAAACAACTTAACCACAACCCTCTGTTTCTTAAACATCAAAAAAAAAAAACATTTTCAAGGGGAGTTGAAGTATCTGGTGAAGTTCATTGTTCAACAAATAAACTTAAATCCCATTAAAAAATAATTCCTATTAACCACAAGTTTGTACAAAGGTATAATGTAGATTAAGCATCATCATCATCATCATCATCATCATCATCGGTTAACATCCGCTTTCCATGCTGGCATGGGTTGGACGGTTTGACTGGGGACTGACAAGCCAGAAGGCTGCACCAGGCTCCAATCTGATTTGGCAATGTTTCTACAGCTGGATGCCCTTCTTAACGCCAACCACTCCAAGAGTGTAGTGGGTGCTTTTTACACGCCACCGGCATGGGAGCCAGCCAGGCAGCACTGGCATCGGCCACATTTGGATGGTGCTTTTTACATGCCACCAGCACAGGAGCCAGTCGGGGTGTGGGTTGGGGGAATGTCATGAAATTACAAAACAAGAGATACCACCACTGGATCCAATAGTCATTGTTTTACCATTTATAATTTCAATGATCAACTGCAAGCGTAATAGAAAAGTTCAGAGATAGTCAGACGCAAGGAGGTGTTGTAAAACCCAATGAATAAAAAAGACAACTAAGTAATGTAAACTACACTGGTATAATGAACTTCATTGTCTTAGTCCAATATCAACATAGTATTGGCTGATGAGAAGCCTATGCTATGTTGATGACTTTTAACAAGCTAAAACATGTCTGTAATTGTCTTTTACTACTTGCAAACAAACATCAACCTATCCTCTCACCAGGTAAACTCATGTTGAAATTTTAATTCAGAATGTGTCAATCAGTACATCAGCCATTAAATGATTATACCAATACAGACGTGTAAAGAGGACAGATGACAGTCACTGGCTTAGAATCTCCTTCCAAGATGACAACACACCATATGAAGCTAAGATTAGCCAAAACAGAAGCAAAAGAAAACGAGAATGAGAGAAATAGATAAGACAGTAAGTGTTTGGATGTGGCTGATGAGAAGATGCAAAATTGTATTTCATGAATAGTTAATGTCGTGACCCATCCAACTCATGGCAGTGGATTATGATGTTGCTGCATAATCTTTTATTAATTCTTCCTTATATTCTGTCACTACCATAATGCTTTCAGCAGGTAACAGTGAAGTCATAAATAGAAAGTTATTCAGACGCAAAGTCAAAAACAGTAAAAATATCTGCAACTAACCACAACAGATTAAACTTTATTTTGTTTATTAAGAATTCAATGTAAGCCAAACTTTTATTTTCTATGACAATGTTTCAACCGAGATATATTTACGAGCAGCGAAAAAGTGTGACAGAGATCTAAAGTGTGATTTACAAATTTGATGTGATAGGTGTAATATTTCGAAGGGAAGGAAAGATTATCAGAAAAATTCAAAGTGGAAACAAGTCATTTTGGGGAGGTAGGTGGAGAAATAGCAGAAATTTTGGATGTTGTAGGCTTTTTTTTCCCCCCTTTTTGGTGGTCTCAGACAATATTTATAGATTTGATTTTGGCATAGACTAGTGAAATATGGGGAGTGGGGGGGAAAGGAGGGAGAGAGGGATTTGGGCGTTTTTATGATGTTTTGTTTATTAATAATGAAAAGTTGTTTCTAAGAAATGTTGCCACAACCATTTCATTGATATGTTGAAGAAAGACAAGATAATACTTCACAGTAGACATAACAACAACACCAACAGATTAACAAGATCGCATGCCAGCAAGAAAGGAAAAAAAAAAATCTGGTGAGATGTCACTTTTAACTATTATTTATCCAACCGGCTTTTACAAATCCCTTCTGATAAACTTTACTGCTTATGATATTTTGAAAGGTAAGATGTGGCAGTGTTAAATTCTTACTTAAAGGAATCAGTAACTTGGTTTTAATTCCAAGCTAGAATGGTTTCCTATGTTAGGTGAATGATGGCAGCAAAGACTTGTTTTCTTTCTCTTTCTATCCCATTCTGTGTTTAAAGGGGGACAGTAATGGATGGCACTGGGGAGTCCATCAGCAATCAATGTATTTTTTTTTTATTTCTTACATTTCAGGATATTGTTAGAGGGAACGTTACATAATCACGTGATCAACCAGGCCATCGCAGTTCACAATGTGCTTTGCATTATTTTTAACTTTCAAATGATGCCACCCTGGTGGTAAGGTGAGCAACACTCACCCTGATTGGAAGGCTATTCCATTACAGGGTGACCGATTTACAGCTGAGTGGGCTGGAGCAATGTGCAAAAGGAAGTGTTTTGCCCAACAACACAATGAGCTGCTTGGTCTGGGAATTGAACCCACCATCTAAATACACAGATAGATATGAAGGAGACAACCCTTAGATGATAGGCCTTTACACCTAGAGTTCATTTCCTATCAAGATTAGCTTGATCTTTGATCTGTGAGGGGTGGATAAAGGCGGATTATATTGGCTACACTTCTTCCATTCATTTACCAAAATGAATGGCTTTGCACCTCAGCTAAAATGAATGTTAAAAAACTGGATTTCGAGGGGGAAAAGAAATGGAGACATGTGAACAGTATGGTAGTCATTCTCTACCAAACTGATAGTGAGATAGTCATGTTTTCAGGATTTGAAACTCTACAAGGCTTTCCCATTCAAATTATCTTAGTCGATTTGCAACAGAAATTTCCACAAAGCATCCTGTGACATGAACCCTCTTTTTCTTAGAGCAGAGTTTACAGCACACTCAACTGACAGCAGTTTGTAGTTTATTGCTATCCTATCCAGGATTCGAACTCTCTTCCAAACTCAATAAAATCAGAACAAGTGAGAGAGTGAAGTTGATTTAATTAACTATATATTCTCCTCCTACAAAAATAACATCACATCTGAGCAAAAGAAATTTTTTTTCCTTGCCTAATTATCAGTTTTAATGGAATGGTAACATTGGTCTTTTCATTGACATCGTGTAGCTTTAATAAGCTACACGATGTCTCTGTTTTATGTGCAGGCACAGACTCCCATTTTCCTTCCTCAATCAAATTCATTGATAATGTCTTTGATTATATCTGCCTGTTTAATGAATCATTATAACCTATAATTCAACTTGACTTTTCAATCTTGTCAATAAATCTGCTTCTTCTCTTAAAATCAATTGATCCAGTAAACTTTTAAGAGCAATATTTGCCAAACACAAAATTTGTTTCATCTCACTAATTAAGCCAAAGGATTAATATTTCATAACTTTTCCAAAACGAGGACCTGTAGATGTTTACTATAATTGATATATTTTGTGCTAATACCAAAAGTTTGAAAGATAGTTAGATTTAATGCATTTATTTAGATGTTAAATAAAAAATAAAAATATATATATTTATATCAACCCATGTTCTCATAAATTACAAGTTTTCTTAATTTCACAAACTGTCAACTTTATTTTCCTGCCAAAAAAAAAAAAAAAAAAAGAAAGAAATGAATTCTTCCTCTGAAATAATTAGCACTAATGACATACAAATTATTAATTTGTATCTAGATTGTATGATATACGTGACAGAAGTACAACACAGTAAATCAGTGAAGTGTGAGCAGTAAATTTACACAGTGTCACAGAAATTGATCAAGTTGAAATATGGCCGGTAATGTTTACAGAAATGTCTGCCAGTAACTACTCTCCTTTCAATGGCAAAGGTATGTTGATCCAATACAAATTGTCCGTTGTATGATATCATATTTGAGTTATGAAGAGTGGGAAGAATAATGAAAGTGAAAACAGTTCTAAAATGGTGTTAGTTTTTCAGAATGAGTGGGAAATATACATAGAAGAAGATATCTATAATATTGTTCAACAGACGACATCAGTGGGTTGAATATGTCAGGGTGGGTTTAGGGCAGTGAACTGGCAGAATTGCTAGCATGCCAGGTAAAATGCCTAGCAGCATTTTATCTGTCTTTATGCTCTGAGTTCAAATTCCACTGAGGTCAACTTTACCTTTCATCCATTCAAGGGTCAATAAAATAAGTACCAGCTGAGCACTGGGGTAGATGTAATCAACTAAATCCCTCCCTGAAATTGCTGACCTGGTGCTAAAATTTGAAATCAATAGGTCAAGATAGGTTACCAACAAGACATGCAGCAAAATGTTATGGTTTTTGAAAACCAGAAAACAGGCAAGAGAAGTGATTCAATGAAATGGTATGTATGATCTTAGTCATAACTAATTAATGGGAAACTTGGTAATAATAATTTTTTTTTTTAAATTAATGTGAATGTGCGGATGTTTAAAAAGTATAATGGAATCTTGTAATTAAGCTGTAGTCAGAATTTCATATATTGTTTACAATTTCATAATCACAGGATTTATGAATAAACAGTTTCAAGGAGGATTCTGTATTATCAGACATGATTCTTGATGAGAATCTTGGCTGATACATATTCAGCTCACGTTTTACAATACCATCAGAACTAAAGACACAAGGAAACGATGTTGTTATGACAAGAAGTGTGAAATTAGATCTGTGAGTGTTAAATACTGTTTTTATAATAATTCAAGAAAAGCTAAAACGAAATGAAGAACGTTTTAATCCTGAAATTGGACAAGAGAAGAGGAACAATTTCTAAAAATGCATCAAAACCAAAGTAACCAGCAAAGAGGTTGATATTTTAAATGTTAAAAGGAACCAAAAGTGGGTGGTGACTTTGTGAGATAGAAAGCAAATATAAAGATCCTGTTGAGATTAATTCTACATCCACAAATTGACAAAGTTGGCTGAGAAAGGAAAAACAATAATTTATTGTTGATAATATAAAGTTTTATCTTTTACTTCTATCTTTTACTTGTTTCAATCATTAGACTGTGGCCATGCTGAGGCACCACCTTGAAGAATTTGTGGCTGAATGAATTTGACCCCAGTAATTGTATATATTTTTTAAGCCAGGTACTCATTCTACTGGTCGCTTTTGCTAAACTACTAAGTTAAGGAGATATAAACACACCAACACTGGTTCTCAAATAGTAGGGGGGGGGGGGGCAAAAACAGACACAAAGACACACAGATATAAACTATCTAACCCATGCCAGCATGGAAAGCAGATGCTAAATGATGATGATGATTATGATGATGACGGCAGGCTTCTTCCAATTTCTGTCTACCAAATCCACTCAGAAGGCTTTGGTTGGCCCAAGGCTTCAGTAGAGGACACTTGCTCAAGATACTACACAGTGGGACTGAACTTAGAACCATGTGGTTGGGAAGCAAATTTCTTGCCACACACCTAATACTTCAACTAAATTTCTATAGAAAGTATTGTGTAAATTAGAGCTGGATGAGGATGCAATTAAGTCGACAAAGTTTTTGGAGATATTTCATATTGTAGTGTAAGGAATATTTTTAATGGTTTTAAAGGGATAAGGAGAATAAAGCTGATACAGAATATGAAAAAAAGGAACCAGAGGCTTGTAATGGAAGACAGATGGAACCAAGATGGAATGCAGTGGTTAATTTTGAAGTAATAAGAGAGAAATATCTCTCAAATGCTAAGATAGTGGGCAAGACACTGAAGCTAATGCCATGCCATTTCTGGTGTAATTCTTACATAGGACTAGCTCATGAAGTAGCTTGCTTATCAACCACTTGGTTCCGAGTTCAGTCCCACTGTGTGGCACCTTGGGCAAGTGTCTTCTACTATAGTCTCAGGCTGACCAAAGCCTTGTGAGTGGATTAGGTAGACAGAAACTGAAAGAATACCATCGTGTATGTGTGTGTGTGTGTGTGTGTGTGTGTGTGTGTGTGAGTGAGTATTTGTCCCTCCAACATCGCTTGGCAACTGATGCTGGTGTGTTTACATCTCCGTAACTTAGCAGTTCGGCAAAAGAGACCAATAGAATAAGTACTAGGCTTACAAAGAATAAGTCCTAGGGGTCAATTTGCTCGACTAAAGGTGATGCTCCAGCATGGCCACAGTCAAATGGCTGAAAAGAGTAAAAGAGTCGACCATCAATATGGTGAGATCTGAGTATGACCGTTCAATGTACCAAGTCTACAACCAAATATTCTGTTACTGTTGCAGCAACTTCTACAATGTCTCATTTTCTCTCCTCTATAAAACTGGAGAATATTATCCACACAGTAAAAAAGAGAAAAAAGAAGCAAAATTAATAATGTGCATCATATATGGAGGAGTGGATGATAAGCACCGACGTGCAACTGTTGCTTGTGCAAAAATAGCAAGAGATAACCACAGTTTGGATTTACAAGATTTTTCAAATCTAAGTAAGCTGTTGGACAAAGAATCATTGTTAAGTGTAAAATGATGTTCATTTAACTTAGTCTAACATTTGATTAACCAAGTGGAACTGATAGAAAATACTGACAGAAATTATTCAACAACACAGTTCTGCTGTTTGAATAATGTTTACTTTCAGTCTTACTACTTATGCAGACTCAGAGAGAGGGTTAGATAAATAAATTTCCTAATTGATATGTCTACTTCAATATAGAATTGAACATGAGTTTAAACGAAGGCACGTGTAAACATGCATAAGTTATGTAAATAAATAACTATGTATGCAATATTGGCAGACATACTGTATTATCCACTTTTAATCAAATTTCTTACAAGAAATCCAAATATATGTCCAAGCAAAAGACAGACAGCCAGAGAATTCAACTATTTCTGAGCTGATATATTGCTGGCAGCTACATATAGATATATATACACACATCATTTGGGTAATGTGTGAGTATGCCAATCTATAGCCTGCACATGCTTATTACAGATCTCTCTCTCTCTCTCTCTCTCTCTCACACACACACACACAGATCATCTCTTCTTTTACATATGTACATGTGAATGGTTGTCTCCTACCTCCACCCTATAAGATACAAACACACACACACACACACACAGACAAATACACACAATTCACAACTATAAGAAAAACTGCCTAACCTTTCTAATACAATAATAGTTGTGGTGAGTAATAAATAAAAGAAGAACTTATGGCAGGGAAGTCATTTGAGTAAAGTTTACTACGTCTAGAGCAAGCCAGTAAGCAAACATGGTCATTTTGCAATGACTCACTATATATGTGATTTATCTGCATGGATAGCATACAAGGAATTTGCACAAATACTTCTCACTGTGAATAGTGATTAAAGACAGCTCTAATTGTATAGCAACAAGTTTGCTTCAAAAGCCTTACGCTATTGTAACTTAGCATTAAGGCTGTACTGAAAAATTCATAACTTCTCAAGCAAGTAAACATGTCAACTAAAAATAGGAAAATGGACAATCTGCCCATCACTGTATCATTGGAGTTTCTGCTCGTAAAACTTCAAATCAACTCCTTGTGTGTATATGTGCACATGTACACACACACACACACACACACACACACATATTCTCTGTAAGCAGAAATTGGAGAAGAAATTTTATATGAAAACCTTAAGGAAATAACAATGTTGGTGGAAAATCTCAGAATTTAGGTCAACAAGAAATAGCTTGTCAAAAGTAGATGCAATAATATTTTGTGGTACTGGCATTAAGTGATAAATGTAATTCAGAAAAGGCAAAGGAGTTTATTGTAAGGGGTGGGGGGAGAATTATACATAAAGATGTTTAATAAAATATGTATGTAATAAGGGATCATCCTCCTCGTCATCATCATCAGCATCAGCATCAGTGTCATCCTTACTCACATCATCGAGTTTATCATGAAATTATCCACATGAAACAATAAATCCTATAAAAGCAAGAGAACCATGTTCAGTAAAATATGTATTGCATAGTGTGTGTGTGTGTGTGTGTGTGTGTGTGTGTGTGTGTGTAGGTGCTCAATACCCAGGTAATAGATACATCACATAATGTTCTTCAGAGAATATGGAAAAGAATATGGTATCATAAATGCATCACAACAATCCCTGTGAAAAAAGCTTCCATACATTATGTATGTATACGTATATGTATGTATATGTATGTATACGTGTGTTGGTACGTGATGTGTACGATCATGTGAGTGTCAGTGATGGTGGTGATAATATGCTATAATATCTGTATTTAAAAAGTAATCCTTTATGAAGACAGTGTCTTTTGAAATGTTCCTGTGGTTTCATACCTAGTCATATTTTGTTTTAGTCTCCTTCTCTCTCTCTCTCTCTCTCTCTGCACATTTGCACATGTACATGTGCATACATACCCCCATTAATTGAGTTGTTTTCTGTGAATAAAAAATATTAAAAACTCTATCATGGGGAGATACATAGCAAAGCTGTGAGTTACAGTAAAACTGTGAGTAATGTGAAAATGGATGTTAATCCAGTAAAATATCAATGGTTTGTTAGTGGAGAAGCAATCACTCGATGGCTTTAAGCCAAAAATGAAAGGTAAACAAATAAATCAAAACCATATCAAACAGAATATATTTTTATGACAGCCGGGTCGTCGTTGGGGAGGTTTAGGATTGTTGTTGTTGTTGTTTTTCTTTCTTTTTAAATATTTATTTATTTCGATAGTGTTGTTACCACACTTGACAAGAATGGATATAAGGGACAGAAAACAGGCTTAGAGTGGGCAAATAGCAAAATGTACTAAATACTTGATGCTTGTTAAGTGATTCTGTTTATCTATATTACTTCTTCTGCTACAGCTCAAACATTTATGCACTTAATTCCTATAGTTTTTTTTGACAAAGCAGTATTATTTGAACACAGTATATGCGGCTGCTGAACCTATACAATGAAAGACAAGCTAAGAAGTCGATGGTTCACATTATATCCACAGTACTGCATTGTATCTGATTGTATCTGCAGATAAACATTTTCTTTTAAATGTGCACAGAAATTTGCTTGTGTGCAAATGTTTGTCTTTCTTTACTAAGTACGCGTGCACCCATGCAAGTAACCACCACTGTCGTATTGACCACCAAAACAAATCTACACTGTTTTTTAGTGTAGATTATCTTTTGTCTTTTACTTGCTTCAGTCATTAGACTGTGGCCATGCTGGGGCACCACCTTGAAGAATTTGTCGTTGAATGAATCAGCCCCAGTATTTTTTTTTTACCCAACCTGGTACTAATTCTATCAGTCTCTTTTGCCGAACCACTAAGTTAAGGGGACATAAACACACCAACACTGGTTGTCAAGTGGTGGTGCTGGTAGGGGCAAACACAGGTACAAAGACACACACGGATATATATATATATATATATATATATATATATATATATAATGTATATACACATACACATGCAACAGGCTTCCTTCAGTTTCCATATACCAAATCCACTCACAGATTTTATTAAAGTTATATGATTAATTTAGTCAATAAAAATATTTCAGTTTCATCTAGCCAACCTTGTGCATACATTTTCTCCTTTGTGTGCTTGTTGTAAAACATGGAGGCACATAAGTACACATAATAGAGGGAACACTGATCACCGTTTTAACTCTTAAAGCTCTCTACATTATTTACATTGGACGGATGTGTCCTCATCCTGTTTGTTGTTACCACAATATATCAGCTGATTCACTCTGCACCCTTCATCAGGTGTCCTGGTAGAATTTTGAACCCAACTCTGGGTTCTCATTCCTAAGGTATTTTTTGCTGATGTTATTATTATTATTATTATTATTATTAATATCATTATTATTATTATTATTATTTTATTCAAGACACTGCCTGGAATTAAACTCACAATCTTGGGGGAAGTAGCCTGTGCTCTTAACCATCATGTTATATGCCTGTGGTCAAGAGCATGTAATGGTTAAGAGTACAGGCTACTTCCCCCAAGATTGTGAGTTTAATTCCAGGCAGTGTCTTGAATAAAATAATAATAATGATAATAATAATAATAATAATAATAATAATAATAATAATAATAATAGGTGCCCTGGGAATGACAGCGAAACGGGCTGATTACTACCTAGATCAGATTCCAGGAAACCCCAAAATGGCTGAAGTTCAAAAGATAGTGCTCATGGGAACTGCCCATATCCTACGTAAAATACTGTCTATGTGATCTCAAATTTTAAAGCAAACACATAATTTTCTTATGGTTTCTTAAACATTCACTTGAACAAAACTGTACAAATCCAAATATATGGTACCCTAGGCATAACACCTACATGAACTTCTAACTTGTTATCTCTTGAGGTCTCTGGGTGAGACTTGGATCCAACTTGTACAAATGCAAAACAAAAGTCAAACATAAAATAATAATAATAATAACATCAGCAAAAAATACCTTAGGAATGAGAACACAGAGTTGGGTTCAAAATTCTACCAGGACACCTGATGAAGGGTGGAGAGTAAATCACCCAAAACGTTGTGGTAACAAAAAACAAGATGAAGACACATATCTGTACAATGTCAATAATGTAAATAATGTACAGAATTCCTCATCTCTAAAATGTAGAACAGTCTTAAAGTTCTGTAGTTCTTTCTCTGCATAAATCTTTCAGTTCAGATAGGAAGTAAAGATTTTGGTGAAATGCAGATAGTTCTGTATAAAAATGATAGAAGTATGACTATTGCATGTATTTAGATGAATTTTTCTGATACAACCTGCCAAAGCAAGTAGAATATAGTTAGGTTGATTACATCTAGATGTTGCTAAATATATTTGCAAGATATCAATTCTTGGGCATTGATGCCTTTCCTAATTAAATCATTAGTTAATAAATAACAAGAAAAAAGAACATAGTAACAAATATTACCAAATTCTAATTCACTATTTGAAGTATTAACCTCCATTTTGCTCAAACATTGAAGGAACAAAAAGTCCTGAGAAATGGACCCGACAAAATGCGAAAAATAAACAAGATACAAACAGGAAGTCTTCTGAAATTCTTTCTAAAATGAGGGTAAACTTTGCTTCTTGCATAGAAGAGTGCTCAGTTTCAGCTTCTAATCCCCAAACAACATGTTTTGAACTGTGATTTCATGCAGGTAAGAATTTAGTGATAGGTGTGGATATTTATGGGTATAGGACTGAGTTGAACAGTGGCATCTGTGTAAAGTTGGCAAGTGTGGGATTTACTTGTAGTATTGAATCCAACTCAATGGGGAGAGAAGTGCCAGCCAGGCCGATACTTCCTAAAGTAAAATACAAAGAGACATGTTCCTCAGTGATGTCCTCACGATATGGGTTAACAGACACACCATTATTTGAATAGCAGAGATTGTTTAAACAATTAACTTCATATTCATTATTATCAACACGTGTGGAAGTGTCAAGTTTTATTACTTATATGCAATTCATTGAGACTCAAGAATGTTTTCTTATAATGAAAAAATCAGAAAGCAATTCTTTTATCCAGGAACCAACATGTACAATTTTTAGTACATTGCCACCTCTCATGCTTTTACCCCATGTTTGTAAGATCCTAAATTTGATTCCCAGTGATGTGTTGTGTCCTTGAGCAAGACACTTTATTTCATGTTGCTCCAGTCCACTCAGCTGGTAAAAACAAGTTGTACCTGTAATTCTGTGTCATATTAAATTTCCCTAAGAACTATGTTAAGGGCGCATGTGTTTGTGGAGTACTCAACCACTTGCATGGTAATTTCATAAGCCAGCTGTTCCATTAATTGGATCAATTAGAATACTTGTCGTAACCGTTGGAGTGTTAGAACTCTGACAGGATAGCTATGGGTTTCATATTTCTCTTTCCAGAGATACACACCATGAATAGGAAACAAATACAGAAAAAGAAAAAACAACCTAAAATGTAGACACAAGAGAATAGCAACATTACTACTTGACAACAAAAATCTGTCAGAATGGATTAATAAAAAGAAAATTCTGGTTGTTCTGGCTACATAGTTAACATTAACATGGTTGCTTTACAAGAGAATCCTATAACAAAACAAACAGAAGACATGATCCAAGTAGATAAGACATGCTCCAACGACATAAAGAAATATATATTCTGCTAAATAAATTAAGTTTATTTTCTAATGTTCTTTTAGTGAGTTCATAGATGATGCATGTTATTAAAGAATGGAGATATTTGCCAGGTTCTTAAGCAAAAAAAAAACAAAATTCATATCAGTTTTCTCTATTAACCTCATCTTTAGTGATACTTGTTAAATATTGATATTAAAAAACATTTATCTCTGAAGTTGAGAATAACAGAGAAAAATTTTATAATCTTCTGAACAATAAATCAAGAGATGAATCAGACATGGTGCTTCAGCGGCAATCTTCCTTTCCTTATTCACAAATAATGTACCTACGACTACATTATCCAAAACACTCTTCGTTCTTTATTTTTTCTTCTAATGATGGTAGAGTGAGATTTGAAAGAGTCTTGTCTGCTATTCCTAGCAGTGGCTCTTAACCAGGATGCATACAAGATTTCATTGTTAAAATTCATGTGCAATAAATTGGTAATATTTCTACAGTGCACAGGATTTTTTTTAAAACACTGAATGGCTATGGAGGTCCAGTAGAGTAAAATGGGAATGAAAGGGGCCCACATGCAAAAAGTGGTTGAGAACCACTGATGGAGAGGTTCCCTTATTGCTTTGAAACAATCCCCTATGCATTCACATACCCTGCTTTAAAAATCACTTCAGCTGTATAATAAAACAAGCATTTAAAGAACAACACAAAAAGTTTGGATAGCAAAGTCTAAAACCAGGAGAGATGGCCAAGTTGGCTGCTCTGATATCCAACAAGGTTTTTAATTGATTTCTCAAAATCTTCCTCAACTGGAAATTGATATCAGTAATAATACTTGTTACTCCTATTGTTGTTATTTGATTGAATCTGGACTGGAATTTTAAAGTCAACAGTGTGAAATCATAAAAAGTAAGGTAAGTGACTCACACTAGAAGCTTAGACTATGGCAAAAACAGAAAACAACTTTAATTCCATTCTGCACCAGACACTGAACATTATTATTCATCTATCTCTGCTGTCTGGCTGATATCACAATGACATGTTGTACATAATTAACAAGAAAAGAAAGAAAGAAAATATATTCTGCTAAAGTGATAGCTTGCCATGAAACCTTTAAATTAAATTTGGTGCTCAACATGACACTTCTAGAGAATGACAGGTACCTCTCGCAAAGTTACAAAACGTTCATGTCATTAAAATAAGTAATGCACACACAGACACACGCACACACACACACACACACACACACACACACACACACACACACACACACAAGACACACGCACACACATTGATTGTTGATTGATTGATTGCTACGTAACCAAATGTCATGCTGTCAGATAGCTTATGGAACCCAAAAGTAAACTTACAAAGAATATTTCCGAAGGAAGTACAGCACCAATGTAAAGCTATCATATCTTAAGGAAGTAAAATGGTAAAAATGCTACCAAAAATATCGACAGTTCTAAAAATATAAAATAGCAAAGTCTGGAGAATACGATATACTTTTGAAATGTATGTTAATCTCAGCATGACTCATTTCCCAATACCGTTTCCTGGAAGAACATAAATAGAGAGCCTTAAATATTAAGATCAGTGTATTTAGTGGAATAAGAGAGAACACAAGTTCCGAAAGAAGCTGGAAATCGGTTCAGTAATTGAATTGAAGTAACTATTTGAAGCGATCAATAACTGTGTTTTTATGTTGGTTTATGGGGTATTTTAGGCAACATGACTAGTTAATTGTTTCCAAGGCTTTGCTTAATATAAACTATACATTTTCTTTCTCCAGCAGTTCTGCTTTAGAGAGATATACTACAGATAAGTTCCACCAGTTAATTATTCTACCCTCAATACGGTAAACATAGATTTATCAAAGACAAAAGCATACAAGCAGCTCAAAAACAATATTTTCTTACTTTTATTTCCTTTACTTTTCTTTTTCACTAAATTTATGCTGAAAAAGATGTATTGCCTTTTATTCTACTAGGAATAAACTAAAAGGGAGAGTGTCCTGCTCCTCTTATTCAAGAATTACATATTAGTTATTTTGTACTTCTATATTTTTACTATGAACAAGGAAGAGGGTTTTATCCATCACTTGATCATATCAGATGAAGTTCATTTTAACCTTTCTGGTTATGTTAATAAACAAAATTGGAGGTTTTGAGACCGTGAAAGTCCTCAAATGCATGTATGCAAAACTTTTGCACAGTGAGAGGGTTACAGTGTGATGTGCACTGACTTATGCAGGTGTGATTGGTCCTTACATTTTTGAGGACAAACATGGTGCAGATGTAACGGTAACTGTTGAGTGCTACAACCATATGCTGCAGCTATTTTTCTGAGTTACAAATGCTGCAGTGTTTGGCATTAGGAAGGGCATCCAGCCATAGAAAACCATGCCAAACCAGACAGGAGTCTGATGCAGCCTTCCAGCTTAGCAGCCCTAGACAAACCATCCAACCCATGCCAGCATGGACAACAAATGTTAAATGATGATGATGCTGATGATATATATATATATATATATATCTGTGTGTGTGTGTGTGTGTGTGTGTGTGTGTGTGTGTGTGTGTGTGTGTGTGTTTTCACAGATGTATGAATATCTATAAAATGTTATCCATACTAATTTTGCTGTTTAGATCTAGTTACAATCACATGGGGTATTTTGGCAGCCTCCAAACTGCCACCAATTGACCAATTCTGAGACCACTATCCCCATTGTTGCCATCACTTTTCTCAATATCAATTCTTCTTCTTCTTCTTCTTATTATTATTATTATTATTATTATCATCATCATGACTTTGCCTTTTCTCCTTTTGGGGTCAATGAAATAAATACCTGTTATGTACTAGGGTCAATATAATCAACTAGTCCCTCCCCCACAAATTTCAGGCCTTGTGCCCACAGTAGAAAGGATGGATTATTATTATTATTATTATTATTATTATTATTATTTGATGCATCACCAGGACTTGGACTTTAATGGCTGATCTCTGTTATAATTCATGTTTTTGTACTGTTGTCCCTGGTTAAAAAACACATACATACATATATTCATACAGATATGGAATACATATACATGCACACACACACACATACCGAGTAATGTGACATACATGTTTGTGTTCTATTGGGACAGGTACTCCAAGTTCCAGTTTATCCACCTGCACACCTGTATGCATCCATAAACTAATTCAGTTCACCACAAACCCTAACAGCTGTCCTGACTTAAAAAGGCCTTGCCACTTGACTTTTGGAAATGAAACAAGACTTAAATCTCAAACAAACAAGCATACACACTCATAAATACATAGAGGGAAAGAGAAAAGTCATGAAATTTTGTAGAGCACAACAGCCAAGTGGATGTAAATGGTTAATAGCAGTATACTTTTGAGAGTTTGGTCTTCAAAGGTAAGAAGTTCTTCACATTTTACATAATTATCAGACATTTCTTTTCAGTTGAGAAAATTCATTGGAGAGATCTTTAACAACAGTTAAGACCAAGAGAAATAACAAAGAGCTCACAAGAGTGTGTGAGGAAATACAAAAAATGCAAATACACGGGATAGTGATTTGATGAAATTTCTAAATATTAAAAATTATCAAAGTATTCTTCACAATCAAGTTTGTCAACATCTACATTTGAAACAAGCCAGCCAAACACCAGAGAAGCGGAGGGGTTTTATGCTCTTAAAATGATAGAAATCGTATTGGAAAATGGATTGGGATAGACAAAAAAAAAAAAAAAAAAAGAACCCAGCTGTTTCATTATCAAACAATATTTTTAAAGACGGATCAGTGACATTACCCAATGATATTAATGAGCAAATTAAAGTCATTAGCAACCAAAATCTACTTAAAAATAACATCATTACAAAAAATGGGGGTACATAGCTCTGAAAAGATGGACTGGCCATAGTTGGAAAGCTTTTCATTAAAATTCTGATTAGAGCTGATCTGGGGACAAATCACAACAAACTTAAGGACAGAAGTTACTCTGGTAATTTTAATACAGCTTACTGGATGATTGGTTCTTTTTATTTTATTTTATTTTATTTAATCTGTAGTCTCTTCAATAACAGTTCAAATAAAATACTGTGACCCCAAGACACTAATATTAAATATTGGTGACCTTTCTACAAAAACATTCATCTTGCAGGGTTATTTAACATTGACTGCCACTCCTTCTCTCTTCTCATTAATTCTAATGATAAATGTTTTCTAGATTTTTAAATCTCTTCTAAATAAATATAAGACTGTCAAGCATAGCTCATTTAGCATTGTTTTCAGGAGTGGAAAGGTTTAACAAAACAAACATGTTCAGGCTGATATTGATAATTCTATGTCTAAATAGAATGGGAAAAAAAATATATATCAAGTGTGTTGTATTTGCAGATGAGTAAGTAAGAATGAGTGAGACAGTATTTTTATAGTATTTCTTCCGTAGCACAAAAACAGAAAAGCTGATCTCACACCATTATAAATAACACTTTTCCTACATAGAAGTAAATGTTTTTCCATGTTACTTTCTTCTTTGACCAGGATTCTATGGGTTTTCCCACTATTTGGCTTGATAAAGAGTTCAAAATCTTTCACTGCTAAACCATAGCTCAAGATATCAAGTATTATATTTGTGATTTTCATGTAGCAATATTATGCTGCTTCATAAGTTAAGGAAGGTCATACCGAATGCCAAAAGCAAACAATTCTCAATGAACTGAAATTTTCCCGTTAGATGGCGAGAGAAAATTCAAGTGACTCCCAAAGACGAAGGGAGGTAATGCCAAGAAATGAAGAATTAATTTCACTAAATTAACATCCATATTTAGAGGAAAAACTTTGATCTTCATTTACAAGCAGCTGACAGCTTTTGGTCTTATTGGACCGCATCAACATAGTATAGGAAACTCAAATATGCTTTGATCAGTTGACAAAGTTATTCTATTTGAGATAAATTCCTTGATGAACAAGTATAATTCAGTTTTATGGTTGTACAAAGGTTTTAACAATTATCACTGAAGAAAACATGAGAATCTGAAATGAAATCAAAGGTTATAGTATACAAAAGAAAGTTTGAAAAATAAAAAGAAGAGCTGGTCTTAGCATATAATAATGGAATGGAGTATCCCAAACAGGCCACTGATAAAGTATCTTATACATTATATCTTCAGATAGAAGACCTTATGGTGAAGTACACAATAGAAAACTATTTCATTGAGGATTCCCAGGCAAG
Source organism: Octopus bimaculoides (assembly GCF_046866305.1). Lineage (NCBI taxonomy): Eukaryota > Metazoa > Mollusca > Cephalopoda > Octopoda > Octopodidae > Octopus > Octopus bimaculoides. The sequence goes on along the minus strand of NC_142932.1, from coordinate 127,466,402 downwards.
ATAAGCACTACCAAATCAAAAATATACTTACCTCTTTCATAAAGCGACTTCATGATACCTTGTCCCCACCATCTTTATATCTCTTTCCAGCTTCTCACTGATTACCCCCACCCACTCTTGTATAACGAGAACAGCCATGAACCTCCTTCACACCAAGAAACCTGTTCCAAAGAGAGAGCTTTTCCTTCATATTCTAACCTTTCATCACCTAGCATAAAGTTACCTTCCTTTCTACTGGACCCCCAGCTGATGATGCTCTTAGTCTTGCAAGCTACAGGGCAACCCCACTAGTGCTGGTGTCACACAATAAAAAACAAAAAAAAAACATTCAGTATACTCTGTACAGTGGTTGGTATTAGAAAGGGCATCCAGCCATAGAAACCAAGACAAAACAGATACTGAAACACAACAGGGTTTTCTGAGCCATTGGATCTTTTCAGGCTATCAAACTACACCAGCTTGGAAGATGTAAGTTAAAAGATGATGATGATGATGATGAGTGAGAGAGAGAGACTGTAGTCATGCTTTTTTAGTGTCCATCTTCCATGCTGGGATCGGCTCGATGGTATCATGGGACACAGTGACCAGGAGGATTGTGTCAAACATCAAACTCCAACATCTAATTAGTGTTTATATTTATATATATATATATATATATATATGACAAAGGGCCGAGATGTTTAATGCCTTGCTGTCCTCAAGAAGACCTGTCCACCACAGCAAAATTGATACTGGTGCCACATAAAAAGATTCCAGTACACTCAGTAGAATGGTTGGTGTTAGGAAGGGCCTCCAGTCAAAGAAACCATACCAGAACAATTGAGCCTGGTGCAAACCTCAGCCTTACCAGCTCCCGATAAACTGTCCAACCCATGCCAGGCATCAAATGATGAGATATATCTTTATACATAGTGAGAATTCACAAGAAAACAAAAGACAAAGACAGGTAGTGTAGAAAACAAACAGATGTATTAGTTTAACGCTCGGGAATTGAAAAAGTCTTTAACATTTCGAGCCTACGCTCTTCCACAGAAAGGAACACAGAAAGAAACAAGGACAGAAACAAGCAAAGAAAAAAAAATGTGTGTAGTGGTTGAAGGGATACTGAGAAGTTTCTGGCTTTGGGTAAAAAAAATAGCAACAAAAACCACTGACAAATAACAGAAAACCAAACCATAATAGAATGCTAAGATGGTGTTTGGAACTTAATTTAAAAGTTTTCTTTGGTGAAATTTTTTCCACTGAACTTTCATTACTATTCATGTTACAAGATTTCAGTTGGGATGCTAATTTCAATATGAACACTTAAATATGCATTATTTGAGGTAAGGTCGTCATATGAGATCAAGGGTGACCTTAGGTGAAGTGGCAGAAAGAGGAGAAGACCAAGTTCATAGACAGCTATGGTACTATGTTACTTAAACAAGAAATATAGCTGAAAAACTGAAGACAACAGAAATAGATGGGCTACTGAAATGCAGCGGGGAGAAAAAGTTCACCATTAGCTGAATTCTAAAACTACAAATTTACATATTAAAATTTACAAACACCAACATATTCATGAGGTGTGTGTTTGTGTGTGTGAGAGAGGGAAAATGTTGTACAGAAAGATACCAAACATACAGAAAACAGGAAAAAGCACACAAGGGATGTGGTGTACTAAATATGTTTTGTTTCAATGCCACGGTGACTTGCAGATTACATTCAAACAGTTTAACCAATTCTGTACACAGCAGATGTAAAAACTTTGTGCACACACACAATACATTTATGGACAGAAAAAAAAAAGAGAGAGGGATCCACAGGACCCGTGAGGTCACCAAGTACCTGGCAAGACAAGATACCTCAGCTGAGTGGATAGAATTAACCCTGTCGTGCGGTTATGTTCAGATCATAACTAAGTCTTATGTATATATATATATATATGGGCAACACACACACACACATGTACACCAATTGCATACATATCTTTTGTACGCATACATGTTTGTGTGTGTGTGTGTTGCCTGTATATCAACAAAACACTATTTTCCTCGATGGAAAAAAAAACAGCAAAAGTCTTAACAAAAACTTACTCGTCGCTAGAAGGGGACTTAACTCCTGTTATAAACGATGGTGGATTTCTCTGACTTGAACATTGTTAAAAGTTTTGGTTGAAAATTTATTTTTACTGTTATTCGTTGGTGCCTCTGGGAAAATAAGCTGACAAAAATACAGCTAGGGTCATGACGAATGTCCGCCTAAAATTGGAGTGACATGTGTGCTAATTTGTGGACGTGCATAAATTACATTCACGTACACACATCCTTCCTTCTATATATACAGATATTTATTGTTTGGATTGAAGAGTTTACACTTTTGAGGCAATGAGTGTGATTCGGATAATGAAACTGGTGAAGAGGGATGAGGAAAGTAGTGAGTCGGGTGAACAAATACAGTAGATGAGAGACAGGCCTATTATTGTTAATCTCCTGATCATTATTTTTTTTTCTGATTCTGTCCATTAGTATTCCTGCAATTGCTACTCTTGAGCTGTGAATGGAACCACCTATTCTATTGCTGAGCAGACCAGGTGGAGGGTAAAGTTAGATACAGGGGCCCAGGTCTGAGAAGACTAAGGGATATAAAACCATGATAGCACAAGAGCACGTGTATTGCTGAAGAGGTGAACAGAAGGGTTCCCTATCTCAAAAGAGAGAGAGAGAAATGTGAGATCAAGAAGGTACAAGGTGAATAAAAGAGACAGAAATAGGAGAGAGAGGGATAGACAATGTGGATGTACAAGTAAGTGTAACAGAGGGGGAATAGTGTGACAAATGATTAAAGATAGAGATTAAACTGGATGCAGTGAATATCAGTTTGGGGAGGGGGAAATGAATACAAATATATTCTGTTTTCTAAACTATTCAAATTACATCTTCTTAAGGCCATATTGGTGCATATTAGTATTTAATCTTTTGGGAATCCATCCTTTTATTTAAAATTTTCTCTCTTCAACAGCTTTAAAACTTCCAGTCAATGATGATGAGTATGCCCTTTCTCATGAGTGATGTTTAGGGACCTCAGTTACAACTGCTTCTCCTTACTATACATTGCAATCACATGTTCTGTTTTGTTCCTCCGCTTAGTTCTCCATTGTTCCATCTTCATCTTTGTCACTTGTAAACCCATCGTCTATTAACAACCACTCCGAGGGTGTGGGGTCAGAGATTCTGAATCCAAATAACAAGGCCAAAATATTGCAGTTTTCACCATCTGACCACTGCACCAACTTTCATTCCACTCCCACCTCCACCTGGAGTGAATTGCTCATTGTACAGGCTGACCACCAGTGACACATCATCTTAAATGCTCTCAAGCTGCCTGGTATCTGCTACCAATAGGACCCATGCTTCACATTCATACATTGCTACTGACCAGAGCAGGATTTAATTTCGATGCGGTGCTGAACAGAGGCAGTTTCTCTTGAAAGTCCATAAATTTGCATTCCACTCTTAACAACAACTCCAGCCACCTGCTGACCAGAGTACATTCTCTTCAGTAATTTCACTGTTAAACCCTCAACGCCCCATCATCTGTAACATCTTCCATAATGTGGAATACCAAACTGAGATTAAGGCCTTTTTTATAATCAATGAATGCTATATTTTGTGGAATGTTATATTCCCTGGCTTTCTCCATGATATTAAAAGTCTGGTCTTTCTTGCTCATCTTTTTATGAAACCTCATCTGTACTTTTACAAGCTGTTCTTTAACCCAGTTCAACCTTGTCAACAGAATTCTCACCATGATCTTACTGGTATGGCAGATGAGATCTATGCTTTACATGCAATGAAGACTGATCACTTCTCCTCCACCCATCTGACAGACATTGTTACGTAGCTTGGCAAGAGCTTTCATCATCATCATGTCATCATTTGCTTTCAATAATCCCACAAGAATGTCATCAACACCAGCTTCTTTGCTAGTAGGGCACATGCTGAACTTTATCTTTCAATTCAGACCCCAGGACTTCTGACATGCAGTGCAACATGTTACTGTCACTGTTCTCATTACTGTTTGAACCACACAAAATATTATTTCACTATTTCAACTCTCTCTCTCATGCTATGCTTCTCAAATACCATCAGATCTCAGCAAAATGAATCCAAAACTCAGTTTTAATTCCTGATTAGGATCACTACTTTAATACTTTAGTGTGTGTGTGTGTGTGTGTGTGTGTGTGTGTGTGTGTGTGTGTGTGTGTGTGTGTAATAATGAAATTCCTTTATTTGTTTCAGTCATTTGACTGCAGCCACACTACAGCCCCGCCTTTAGTTGAACAAATTGCCCACAGGACTTATTTATATGTATATATATGAGGGGCTTCTTTCAGTTTCCGTCTACCAAATCCACTCAAAAGGCTTTGGTCAGCCCAAGGTTATAGTAGGAGACACTTGCCCACGGTGCCACACAGTAGGACTGAACCTGGAACCATGTGGTTGGTAAGCAAGCTACTTACCACACAGCCACTCCTAGAGAATGTATAATTTTAACAGCCACAGTGACTTTATCGAAATGCAATTAACTAAGATGATTAGTATAAGCTTGTTAATATTACTTAACAGAACTGGATGGTTGAATTATCAAGCAATGTTTAGACTGAAATGTGTCAGGCCTTGATCTTTCTCTGAGAGTAAAGAAGCATAGAGGAACAAGTGTCTGAGTTGTAGGTAAATCTGAATGAAAGAACTGAAATAAAGGAGTGATATCCTTTCAGTTAGTTTCATACTTTTACCTACAGACCAATTAACAGCACCACACACTCACTCTTCTACCTTGCTCACACTTGTCTACAGAACAACAACACACACACTCTCTTCTCCTTCACTTCTACTTGTCTACAGACCAACCACTCTTCCACATTTGTCAATAGACACAATGACAACACTATTTCTTCTCTGTTTCTCTCTCGCTCAATCTCAAAGGACAAAACATTACATTCTACACTCTTCATGGCAACTGAACTTTTCAACTTTCCTTCCGACTAATTATTACTGACACAGTTTATCACTAGTTTCCTCGGATTCTAAATTTCCCTTTAGTTAGTATTACAGTCACACACATAAGTATGCAACTTGATACTAAAGTGTTAATTACTTCTAATGATTACTGATTAAGAAAGGCTGTTAATTACTCGCAGTATTCAGCAGAATACAGTAAACATACACAGGTTAGAACTATTGGTTTACAATGACATTGTTAATGTAGAAATAGAGAAAGAGTAACAGATGCAGATGAGTGAGCCGCATAGGAACTGTTCTCTATGTAATATCATTAACAGAGAATATAGTGAAGCTGAAAGAGTACGAAATACAAATCATTTAGTGATTATAACTGAAAGGGGATACACAAAGGAGTAAGACGCTTACCATGTTTTTGCTGCATGAGAATCTCTGGTGCTAAATAATCAGGGGTGCCTAAAACACGATGTTTTCTAGGTTGGCTGCGATACCGTCGCACACTCTTAGGTGTTCGTAAAGGAGTTGTTTCCCCATGGGTTTCAACATCATGCGGGGTTCGAACTGACAGTCTCTGAAAAGAACAATTACCTGAATATATATGTTTATACATAAAAGAAAAAAATATATAATATTAGTTCTGGCTAGGTAAACCATGTTATCTAAAGAGCAGCTCAATGTTCATGAGTAACACACAGCAAGTACTGGTGAGCAAGCCATTCCTGTACTCTAAGTGTTGTGACAAAGGCTGTGGAGTCAGGATGAGGGTCAGAGTTGGTACAAATGAACAGACTCAATGCAAATTATAATATTGTTAAAATTTTTAATTGCCCCAATACTAATTTGACTATATTTTGCACTGAAAATAAGAAAACCATATCTAAGGGCTTCTATGAAGAAGGCACGTGGCCTGGTGGTTAGAGTGTTGCACTCACGATTACCAGACTGAGTTCCATTCCTGCACTGGACAATCCTCCTCCTCATCATCATCATTGTTTAACATCTGTTTTCCATGCTAGTATGGGTTTGACTGAGGACTGGAGAGCCAGTGGCTGCATCAGGCTCCAATCTGATCTGGCAAGGTTTCTACAACTAGATGCCCTTCCCAACACCAATCACCTGTGTGTCGTAAAAGGCAACTAAAATAGGTTGAGGTAAGATTTGCACTCCAGCCTCATAAAACCCTTACCAGTAACAACTGCCCAAAACCGACCCATGGATTGAAGGGCTGTTACCTGAGTAGTGAAAAGGTGTCATCTGCCAGGAAGGAGTAGGGAATCACCAACAGATCGTGGATGAAGTGATGCACTGTTGCCCCCACCCATATTACCATCACTATGAAGAAGGAGCTGATAGAACCAATTCTGTTCCTTAGAATAAAATGTTAGCAAATACTGGATTTTGGACTTGACCCAACTTCAGTTCTGACTTAAATGAGTGTTTAGCTCAAGTAGAGAGAGAGAGAGAGAGAGAGAGAGAGAGAGAGAGAGAGAGAGAGAGAGAGAGAGAGTGGATGCATGTGTGCACATGCAGGCATGTGCATGCGTTTGATTATATACACATATACAGACATCACTCTCATCAAGCGTCCGCTTTCCATGCTGGCATGGGTTAGCCAGGTTGACTGGAACTGGTAAGCTAGAGAGCTGTACCATGTCCCACTCTGATATGGAATGGTTTCTATGGCTGGATACCTAACACCAACCACTCCAAGCGTGTAGTGGATGCCTTTTACATGTCACTGGCATGGAAGCCAGTCACTGGCATCAGACACAATTATGATTTCACTTGGTTTGACGAGTCTTCTCAAGCACAGCATATTGCCAAAGATCTCGATCACTTGTCATATAAATCTCAGCTAAACACCCTTTATGTGTAGGGCCAAAGAAGCATTTACGGTCCAGCCCATTCCCTTAGATTATCATTGCCTCAGTGTAATAAGTGCCTGATAAGCTGCAAAAGCCTTGAAGGGGCATGGCCTCAGCTGCACCAAAATAAATCCTTACAAGACATTATGCAATGTTAGGCAATCTGAATGATTCCAGCAGTTTATGTAAAACATTCCTCTATAACTGAGCAGAGGGAAAGTGGACTCAGCCAGGTGCAAGAAATGCAAACCACCCAACAGAGGAGGCTACTGTCTCAAGACATCTCAACCATATCATCCTATCTATCTATGCATAAAAATAAAATCTTATATCCATACAAGCATATATAGGCACAAGCATGGCTGAGTGGTAAGAGGTTTGCTTCCCAACCACATGGTTCTTGGTACAGTCCCACTGTGTGGCACTCCTTGGGCACATATCTTCTACTATAGCCTTGAGCCAACCAAAGCTTTCTGAGTGAAGTTGGTAAATGGAAACCGAAGGAAGCCCGGTGGTTGTGTGTGTGTGTTTATGTTTATACCCCACCCACTACTGCTTGACAACTGGTGTTGATGTTTTTACGTCCCTGTAACTTAGTGGTTCAGCAATACAGAAGACAAGTAGTAAATCATTTTCAAGTTCTCAATGGGATAAATTCTTTAAATCTTTCAGATATAAAAAAAAAAAAGACAACACACCGATTTGAGATTCCTCAGTTCAGGAGTTCGAAAATGAATGTCTGAGTTTGTGAATCGTTGCACTCTGTGGGAATTGCTTTTAGTTTGACAACTCTGAACTTGGCCTGTCTATAAAAATAAAAAGGAAAATAATAATAATAATAATAATAATAATAATAATAATAATAATAATAATAATAATAATAATAATAATAATAATAGTTTCAAATTTTGCCACAAGTGTAGCAGTTTTGGGGGATACATCAACCCCAGTATTTCACTGGTACTTAATTTATTGACTCTGAAAGAATGAAAGGCAAAGTTAAGCTAGGCGAAATTTGAAATCAGAATGTAGCAGCAGACAAAATACCACTAAGCATTTCGCCTGGTATGCTAACAATTCTGCCAGATCGCCGCCTTAATAATAATAATAATAATAATAGTAATAACAACAACAACAACCACCCAGAAACCGAGTCTCTGAGTATCATGTAAGGCTAGAGATGGGAGCCATGACCTCCCTTACAAATTGTGTGTCAACAGCCAGCTGGAAAAGATGTTTTCCTGGGGCTATAACAACAGTAACATCATCCTTTATAGACTGCCACACTCTGTTGGCATATAAACATTACTAATAATAAACACATTGACACAAACACTTGGAATCTGTCCCAGAATAAAACAGTGCAAAAGACAACACTTCTGGGAACAGTAAATATCCTGTGGAAGTGTTTAGGAAAGACAAATATCACATCGTAGTGTGAAAAAAGGTGTAACTGAAACAGAAGTAGAGGGGGCGGGAAAATATTAATGAGTGAAGCACTTGTTTGTGTGTCAACACCACTGTTGTAGACCTAGAAACGAAATAATGACAAATTGTGAACAAGAAAAAAAAATATATATCTGGTATTCTGTGTTTCAGGTCAACTCAGGAAGGAGCCTACAACGATCGGGGTGGGGGGGGGGGGGAATGAAACAAAAAAGGAAACTTTGTTAGCATTTTGTAACCAGCAATAAATAGATGACAATCGCTTGTCTGCAAGAAAGAGTACATACAAAAAATAAAAATAAATGTGATGAGCCTGGGATGTGGCATGGGACCAGTAAGGGGAGCAGGGACACTTGCGAGAGTGACTTCAGATAACCATGCCTGGATGGGGTAGCAATCAGCAAGATTTCATAGACAAACTCATACAACCTTTTTTCCATGATCAAAGCACAGTGGTTTCACATGGATGGTCGACTAAGCAACCAATCAGTGTCAAGCCACCATGTGATTCGATTACTCTCTTATACGCTTTTACTGGTTTCAGTCAATTGACTGTAGCCATGCTGGAGCACCGCCTTTAGCCAAGCAAATCGACCCCAGGACTTATTCTTTGGAAGCCTAGTACTTATTCTATTGGTCCTTTTGCTGAACCGCTAAGTTACGGGGATGTAAACACATCAGCATCAGTGGTCAAGCAATGTTGGGGGGACAAACACAGACACACAAACATATACACACATATACATATATATATATATATATATATATATATATATATATATATATATATATATATACACGATGGGTTTCTTTCAGTTTCCGTCTACCAAATCCACTCAGAAGGCCTTTGGTTGGCCTGAGGCTATAGTAGAAGACACTTGCCCAAGGTAGGACGCAGTGGGACTGAACCCAGAACCATGTGGTTAGAATTTTCCAATTGTGTCCTATATAAAGGCAGTTTTTGGTGGTAATCACAAAATCTTGAAGCAGCTGCACATCATCTGCATTCTCATCACAGTAGATGGCAGATAGTAAACAGGAATTTTCATTGCCATGAATATAGTGCAATTATTTTCCAGTTGTGTTGGGCCAGCCCCAGATTGCTATACCATTTTAATTTTGTCATAAATACCAAACAGTATGTTTCTCCCTCTATGTAATTATTACATACAAAAAGAAAATAAATAAATGTGATGAGTCTGGGATCTATTAAATTTCCCCTTACTAATGAACACAACACCCAGGTAAAAACTATTGTGTATAAATGCATAAAGAGAAAGGGAAAAAAAACCCTACTGTATCCCAGTGTAGTTCAAGTGGGAAAATGCCTGCAGGATGAATGGTCCACTGCAGGTTATGTCACAAAAGGTAAACAACACGGGGCAGTTGTTGTCATCTGCAACAGTGAGGCAAAGGGCAGAGCTGTGGCTGCTGCCATATTCTGAAATTCTCTTATGATCCCACTTTACTTGGGAAGATGATTGACCAAAATACAAGTCATCAGCATGCGACCCCACAGGGAGCAGGGCAGGGTGGTGGCAGTTGCAGAGGGTTGTAGAGAGGTGGTAGCACTCAAGTCCTATCTCCAAGAGAAGGAAGCAAGTATATCTTGGGAGTTCCATGTTTTGGTTACTCCTGAGAACTTAGGTGGCATTTTGGACAACTTCTAGTTCAGAAAATGTGAGCAAATGCAAGTGGCGACGCATTGTGTCCTTGAGCAAGACACTTTATTTTCATGTTGTTTCAGTCCACTCAGCTGGCAAAAATGAGTTGTACCTGTATTTCAAAGGGCCAGCCTTGTCACGCTCTGTGTCACACTGAATCTCTCTGAGAACTACGTTAGGGGTACACTTGTCTGTGGAGTGCTCGCCCACTTGCACGTTAATTTCTCAAGCAAGCTATTCCATTGATCACATCAGCTGGGACCCTTGTCATCATAACCAATGGAGTGCTCCTTTTGGTGGAGGTGTAATTGCCCAGTGGTTAGGGCAGCAGACTCGCAGTCAGAGGATCATGGTTTCAATTCCCAGACTGGGCATTGTGAGTGTTTATTGAGCGAAAACACCTAAAGCTCCAATGGCTCCAGCAGAGGGTGCTGGCGAACCCTGCTGTATTCTTTCACAACTTGCATGTTAATTTCATGAGCAAGCTGTTCCGTTGATAAGATCAACTGGAACCCTCGTCGCCGTAACCGACAGAGTGCTCCTTTAAATTATTACTATTAATATTTGTAAAAGAACAATAGAGTTAAAACTCTATGTGCAGTAAATAAAGCTTCTGTTAATTGTTTGTGAGTATTGTTAGTTACTTCTTCACACAGCCCAAGAAATACACTTTCATTCACCACCACTACTAGCACCACTACCACCACCATACCAAGCAACAATTGAATATAGATTAAAAAAAAAAAAAAGGAAATAATCAAACTGTAGCTTTTTACCGTTTTAGTATTTATTCTAGTGGTAGGAATGTGCAAATGACGTGCATGCACACACACGTGTATTTCTTACCTCTCAGAAAAGCCATTTGCAAAGTTTAGTGTGACATAGTTATGAGTACAGGTGTTTATGTGAGAGCTTTTGTACACTGAGCCAGTTCACTAAACCCCTGTATATTAAACCCCTGTATATTAATGCTATTTAATTGGCACCAGAAATGCCAACTCAACTTTCATAGAATCTAAATACAAAATTGAGGATTACAGAAGCTAATAGTGTAAAATATGCCATTAAATAATGCTCTAGTCTTGTAGTAGTAGTAGTAGTAGTATTCAGTTACGACAATATGCAGCATTTTGATGGTGGTGATAAGAATCCAATTCCAAACTGATCTACTGCCATTGTAGTTTTAACACATACAACAAAAATATTAAGCAACTCTAGTTAGCTGTGCTTGCGTTTGCAAGACTGAGAAAACGATTCTGTATATAGGCCAACGGGCAAGTTGCAGTTCAGGAAAACATACACATTTTGAGATGTGTCTGGTGAAGCATGAAGAGAAGGATGACCTGATGGTTAAAGTCAGTGGATGGCACAGTGAGAAAAATGAATGTTTTCACATCCCTTTGATGTAGGGGCTATATTGGAGAGAAAGATCTAGGCATGAATTCTTCTCTAGCAATGTATGCATGTGTTTTATCACTGCTAAGTATAGGGCATTTCTGAGCACTGCATACAGACACAGAGTTATATACACACATGTATACATAATTATTCAACTCTTACCAGCACACATACAAACACTCTGGCCTACAAATACAAGCACACACACACACACAAAAAAAAAACATAGTGCTTAAACTCATTGACACTCAAATGTATATACATTTCTTTCTTTAGGTGCCCAGAATGTAGGACAAAGGTGATCATGTCCTATCACAATCCTCTGTTCCTTGTTTTCCGTAACAGTTCCACTTCCTGATGTTCAATGCCTCTCTTCTTCCAACCAATTCCTCAGACTTGAACATCCACATCATCCTTCTCCTTTCTCTGCTTCTTTTCCTTTCAATCTTTCCACTCATCTCTAAATTCTCCTTGAAGCAGCTTCCTATTTACCACAGCCCAGGTAATCATATATATCCATGTGAAATCTTTGCTATTCACACACACACACACATACACACACACACACACACACTCATTATCTTCTACTAAGCACACTCAAACAGTCCTCATTTGCACTAATGAATCACAACATTAAGCACACCCACACTCAGTTCTATTAGTAAAGACAAACACCTTTCTGATAAATGTATCAAGTGGAAGCAAATTCAGTGAAGTTGTTGAAGTTGTAGAAAGAACTCAGTAGAGTTGTAACAACATGAATCCAAAGGAATTCAGATGTGAGACACTTTTTATCATGTGTGGCACGATTCTTGTACAATTGGTTAATCACATCAAATAAGTGTGGTAGAGAAACCCCAGAAGCAAGACAAGCTTAAACTTTCAGTGAAATCTCTAAGAAATATCGATGAAATTATGTATGAAAGTAAGGCACATACACATTCACAGGCATACTTCAAGTAGCAGTGCGTATTATAAGTGGTGGACATGACGACACCAGTCATTTGCTAACAACATGTCCACACTAAATAGCATTTCAAACATTTTTATACAAATACATTTTTAATGATGATGACAACAATGGCTACGGTTTCCTGGTTATTATCCAAGGTACAGCCCAAAATATTAAAAACTTAAGGCTTAAAGAAACTATCTTTGTTAATAAAGTAATTCTGTTAATTAGAAATACTCAGGAGCTAAGTTATGTTGATTGACTAATTTTCATCCAATTGATCGATGCAGAATGGTCCTAGCTTCTAGTTTTGTTTTCTGCATAAAGAATTCTTTTCCTGAAATTACAGAATGCAAAAGTGAGAGTGCAAACCATTGGGCTTGTTTTCATTCCTTTATTCTCAATTCACATTGCAGCAACTTTCTTGATAATTATTACTTTATCATTTCATAAGGCTTCATATGAACTAGAATATTCTAGTATATATAAATATACATACAGTGGAGTCATGTGGCTCAGTGGTTAAGGTGATGGATTCATGATCGTAAGATTGTGATTTCAATTCCTGGACCAGGTGATGCTTTGTGTTCTTGAGCAAAACACTTCATTTCACATTGTTCCAATCCACTGAGCTGGTACAAATGAGTAATCCTGTGACAGACCAGCATCCTATCCAGGTGGGGAAATTATACGCCATTGAAACCAGAAACCAGCCCTCATCAGTTTATATGACTTGGAAAGGAAAATTATATACTACATCATCATCATCATCATCGTTTAACGTCCGCTTTCCATGCTAGCATGGGTTGGACGATTTGACTGAGGACTGGTGAAACCGGATGGCAACACCAGGCTCCAATCTGATTTGGCAGAGTTTCTACAGCTGGATGCCCTTCCTAACGCCAACCAATCCGAGAGTGTAGTGCGTGCTTTTACGTGCCACCAGCATGAGGGCCAGTCAGGTGGTACTGGCAACGGCCATGCTCAAAATGGTGTTTTTTACGTGCCACCTGCACAGGAGCCAGTCCAGCGGCACTACACACATTCCTGTACCTCTCACCATCAATTTCTACAGTCACCTGTATCCCATCTGAACATCTCTCATTCTAATGAAACTTTCCCCTCCATCCACTCACCTAATCCAATCCTCTCTAACACTTCACCCACCCCACTCTACATTGAGGATACATTATCCACAACCATCCCCTTCACTCTCCATCTCTAGTTTTCTCTCCCCTTTCTTCATCTCTCTTCTACAACAAGATACCTCTCTATCCCTCTATTATTCTTTTAACTTCTCATCAACTGACACAAAGCCACTTCCCTCAATACCACTCCCCAAGTTGAGGGGACTGTCTTGAAAGTTACTTGGTGACCCCACCAATGCTGGTGCCACATAAAAAGCACCCAGTAAAGTGGTTAGCATTAGGAAGGGCATCCATCCGTACAATCCAAGCCAAAACAGACAACAGAGTTTGGCACAGTGCTCTGGCTTGCCACCTCTTATCAAACTGACCAACCCATACCAGCATGGAAAATGGATGATGATGATGATGATGGTGTGTGTGTGTGTGTGTGTGTGTGTGTGTGTGTGTGTGTGTGTGTGTGTGTGTAGGCTAATTTGTTGAAAAAAAGAAAAATCATGATACTTCCACATGAATTTATTCTTTCAAGCACAACATTTATCTTCTCTTCACAGACATTTGGCTTAAAATGCCCTGATAGAACATAGACAAACAGTTCTCAGCTAAGAGTTTCATCATAAACATCACTCTTAGTCTTTCCACCTTGAGCCTTCTAGCTGTATTTAATTATTTTTTTTTTTTAACTCTTACTGAAAATACACCAATGTCTCTAATTTAACTGCTTTGGGGGTAAGATAGTAAAAGTGACAAAATGTCCAAGTGACAGATAAAGAATCAAATTGTTTGTTCAAAAGGAATGACAGAAATTTTGTCATAAAAAAAATATCTTCATATATATATATATATATATATATATATATATATATATATATATATATATATATATATATATATATATATATATATATATATATATATATATATATAAAAGATAATAAGAGTGAAAAAACTACAGAAGGCTTGTGTTACATGGTTAAAGTATATATTTAAATTATGTCAGAAAAATGTTAGAAAAATGTTATAAAATCTTTTTGGTATATAAACATTGTATTTTGAGAAATAACCGGTTTCGGGTTGTCTTTTCAAATTTCTCTACTTCATTGTAACGTGTTCGATCAAGAGACAGACAGACAGAGAGATAGATAGATACACAGATAGATAGACAGACAGATAGATAGATAGACAGATAAAGAGATAGAGAGATAGACGGATAGACAAACAGACAGACAGACAGACAGACAGACAGATAGATAGATAGATAGATAGATAGATAGATAGATAGATAGATAGATACACACTCATAAACATGTGTGTATGTATGTGCATATGTATATATACATGAATGAGGAACTCAAGATATTTCAATGAAATATTGTTCCCATAATACTTTTCAAAATTTCCAATGTGACATAATGGAGTAAGTAGTGGTACTTAAAAATTGAACAAAAATTCAAAACAAGTAGTTTTACAATTTTGTTTTTAAGGAATTTTATTCAGAGATTTAGTCGTAATGACTGAATTTGAAGGAAAAGTGGCTGCAGTAGAAAAAAAAATTGGAACCAATCTATCACTTGGTGACTGTATCAAAAACTCTCATGATAAAAACAACTTCAGTAATGAAAACAACAATGGATTGGTTTAGAATTTAATAGAAACATTCAATAAGATTGTGGAGTTGCAAATAAACGGCATAAGAACATTCTGTAGGGGAAGCTGAATCCGAATGTATATGGTTTAGTAGATGTTCATTTTATAATTTTGGACTAAATTGAGAACAAAGAGGCTTTGAACAGGATGTATGGCTAGAAACATCTCAAGCAGCAGAACTGAACAACTGTGAAAGAAAAGGTGAAATAATTAGAAGTAGAAGAAGAGGAATGTGTAGCTTTTACCAGCACAGGATAACAAATATTTTATAACTGAATCAAAAAGCGCATGGGGTATGTATAGATTCAAATACAGAAACATTCAGTGGCAGACACTGAGAACCTAGAGGGAACCGTTTCTCTGTATACATTTATTGTATACCTCATCTTCCTAGATTTCAACTTTCCATGTCATCTCCTTTACTGTTTATCCAATGAAAAAATATTCTGTGTACCATAATACTTAAATGTCTTTTCTAAGTGTAGCTGCTTTCTGTTGCCTACTTCTTCCATGTACAACATTGTTTCCCTCTTTTGCCTTGAGTCAATACCTCATTATTTCAAATCCTTACCCTTTTCTTTTTTCCCCCTTTAAAGCACTGCCACTTTCTATCTTCACTTCTTAGCTTCTTCTCCCTTCTCTCCCCCTCACATCTCAGACATCTTTCTCCTTCAAATTCGATTCTTTTCGCCTATATTTTCCCAGACAACACTACTTTGTCTCTGCTTGCCCACACTTTCTTACCTTCATTCTCAGATGAAGAGCAAGGGCAAAACCATTCCATGCTGCACTCCTCACTAATTAAACTCATCCACTCTCCACTTGATTAATTGTTGCTGACACAGACCATCGTTAGTTTCATTTGATTCCAAAGTTTATTGTATTTCTACAATGACCAAGAGAAACAGAGAGAGACAGAGGAATAGAAAATGGGAAGAAGGGCTGAGATGGATTGCTTATGTAGAGAGAAAGGAGAGGGAAGAGGAAGAATTTAACTACCTGTTACACACACACACATATATATATATATATATATATATATATATACACACACACATACATATGTATGGGGGGGGGGGTAATAAATATATTGCAGTTATACATGAAGGGGAGATGTCTATAATTAGTCCACAAAGTTGTATATTTGCATTAATTAAACAACTAATATTTTAGTGAGAGATAAGATCAGTTGACAAGGTCAATATCAGATATTATTGACAGTTCAGTTTTAAATTACACAGTCACTATGAAACAGTAAAGTAGGCACCAAAGGGATTTGATCTCATAAAATAAAGATGCCAAATTAAACATTCAGAACAATTATATGTTTAGTTTTGCGGTTGCGTTGGCCCAGACCAGTTATTCTAAATCTATTAAGTAATCAAAATGCTGAATTGTTGTTTAGCCCTCGGTCAGTCTCGATCAGTCAGAGAGTCCAGAAACAACAACTCCAGCTTTGATAATGGCATTAATATCCAAAACAACGATGACGATGCTATTGAGGATACAAATACTTTCTAGACATCAGAGTAGAAGATTAACCACACAACACCCATAGATCCCATGCACTCACACAGTCTAAAAAACATTGAATAGCTGGTTCCATTCATTGGAAAGTAATATGTAAAAGACAAAGAACCATCCTAACTTCAAGGGGGCTTTTTATTTCATTACATATTTATATGATGATTGATAGAGGCAAATAACTTTCTCACACACACACACACAAATCTCTTCTTTATTTTCTCAATCCTAATTTTACCAAAACAAAAACAGAAAATATAAAATATAATATTAAACACATAAATAAATGAAGATCAGGTGCATTTTTCTAGAGTCAAGGAGAAACTTACACTTCAGTTACCTTCTCCATTCTAATTATGAATTTGGAATTGCCAATTAGCCATTTATTCAGCTAGAACAATCAAGATACATGAAACTGCAGAGCTCTATTCTTCTTGAAGCCAAGAAACCACTAATTGGCTGGAATGAACAATCCAGATAGAATCAGGTAGCTAAGGAACAACACTGTTTATTACATCATTTTTCACTTAAGTTATTTTTTTATTTCAAAACTTCTTCCCGAAACAGAAATTTTGATTGAAGACAAAGAGCTTTCATTGCATCTATTTACCAATCTATCATATGTCATATGCCTTTACTAATTTTTATTTTTATCCATTTACTGAGTTCAAATTAGATCTTTACTGGCTTATAATTTATTGATCAATTATTCTTATGTAAACTATAACAACAAAATTTTTAGGGAATTTGTTTCAATCTTCCTTTCTTTAACTTTTCATTGCTGGTTTCCCTCTACTTCAATGCTGATTAATTTTAAATGCACTTTTTCATACAATGAAATCTTCTTTTTCTACTACTACTACTACTACTACTTGTATGAGGAACATTTTATAAGTATACACCCAACTGCAATGTACACACTGAGCAATATATACTACAATCATTTATACACACGTTTGGCATGTGATAAATCTGGAAACGCACATAAATTACAAATGTTATGATAAACAACAACCAGACATATACAGTCTCCAATATCCAAGGATATCATGATATGACATGACATAAAATACCACATAATACATGCTGTGATATATGATGCCTGGTGGTTTCCTCCATACAATCTGCCAGCTCCAGTCTTCACATGCATAGACAGACAAGCCCCAGCTCTCTGAAGCTGCACCAACAGAAGGACCACCTCCTATGAACAGAACAGGATTGCAGGGGCACAAAGAAAATGCTACTGCACAAGCCCAGATCCAACTCCTTGCCTTCAGTCCTGGCAGACCACCAGTGCCCAAACTGCAGCAGAGCCTTTCCAAGCATGCACCAGACCACTCAGCCACAGCCAGGCTCACAGTGCCCCATTTCTTCTCTCATCCTTCGTTATCGTCACCAATGATGGACAAACTTACCATATCATGCTGTATAACTTACCATGGTTTACATCACTCTATTGCAATAAAAATCGTTTTGTTACATTGTATATATATTTAACACATGCCTACGTGTACACACACACACTAAAAATCTATGACATTCCGTATACCATTAATATATTCTCCATAATTTGACCTGGAAACCACAAGAGCAAACAACATTTCATTCTAAGATTTCTCTACATGAAGAAATATTCAACATTTTAAAAACTATTGTCCAGTCTGATGTATGTATCCCAAGACACAAACTTTCTATAAGTTGTAAAGTTAATTGAATACTAGTAGATGGTAATTCTATGCCTATATTTCGTTTCAACAGTGAGATTGTAATCTAAAATGAAAAGAAATTGTTGAAGCACTGAACAAAATGTCACTCAGCATCTTAAGCAGCTTTACACCAGCCGTATTAACTTGATCAACCTCACAACAAGCAACATCACATTCTTACTATGCATTTGCCCAAATATTCATAGAACTAAACAAACAAAATTTACAACTGTCAATATTGCTGCTAGCAAATTTCTACCGAAAGCCTATTAAGAGACCAATACTTACATAGACAAAACATATTCATTTTTGTTTGGTTATATCTCAAAATGTATTTGTCAAAGAGGAGAGATCAAACTAGCAAATTTAAAGTTGAGTCATTTTCCTGCAGAAAATATCCACAGCTCTCTTAGTAAATTTCTATTATCAAAAGAATAACAAAGCTTCGCAGGATGATTACATTAGTTGATCAAATTTCCCCAACAATGCTAGTGATAACTATTTGTTTTAATGTATTTTTTATGATATATTTTTGCTGTCTACAAAAAAGAAACCAGTTCTGTTTTATTTCTTTTAGCTTTTTCATGTTTGTTTCCTGCATTTATTTCTAATTCTTATTTATTTTGCAAAAATCCATTCACTTGAAGATTTACTGAGAATAGTAAAATGTAAAGCAAATAGATATTATCAAGCAAGATATTTATCAAGCAAAATATTTATGCACATTTAAATTAGAACTGATGGTTTGTTTCATTTTCTCCCATATAGCTAAAGATAGCTATTAAGATAAAACAGAAAATAAATTGTAATAGCAACATTAAAGTAGTTGACATCATCATCACCACCACAACTACATCACAACGCCACCACCAACAATAAATTCATTGCTTAGTGTCTTTCATATTCAACACTTACATGGGTTAGATAGGTTTACACAACAGTATGTTTGCTTATCTCATTTATTATCTGACAAATGTAGTTTACGAAGCCTACTTAAAAAATATTTCCTCCCAAAATATATTCTACAATCAACATACAACTACCTCGTCATGGAAATCGAAGCTTCACAAGTATTATTAACAGTTAAATACCAACTACTTATTATCAGCAATCCCCATCTCTCAATGATGAACCATATTGACAATAGCTGGGGTGACAATCAAAATAATGTCACTCACAAATTGTTTAATTCTCTAACATCTGCCCTGCTTTTTCCCCACCTTTTATCATCTGTTTGTTTCAGTCATTAGACCACGGCCATACAGGGGCATTGTGTTGAAGAGTTTCTTTCTTTTTTCTAGTTGAATGAATCTGCCTCCATGCTAATATTTTAAAGCCTGGCACTTATTCTATCAGTCTCTTCTTCCCAGCCACTAAGTTATGGGGATGCAAACGCATCAAAACCAGTTGCCAAGCAGTGGAGGAGGACACACACAAATATACACAATGAGCTTCTTTCAGTTTCCATTTACCAAATCCACACACAAGTCTTTGGCTAGCCAGAGGCTATAGTAATAAACACTTGCCCAAGGTATCACACAGTGGGACCCAGCCTGGAACCATGTGGTTGGGAATCAAACTTCTTACCACACGGCCATACAATAAACTTACAACACTTGCAGATGGAGAACATATTTTATGTTCATATTTTAATAGGATTTTTTGTTGTTTTTTTTTTAAATATGGATGATGTCAGTGTAATGAAGGAAGAGAATTCTAATGTTTTAGCATACAAATTGTTCAGCATATGAGTATAGTCACCTCCCTGACATGTACCAAGCTAATGTTTCTCATAATCAGATATTATTTCAACAACTCAATAGTGCTCACTCTTGTTTTTCCCATTTACACTGCTGTGCATTCAATAAATCACACTGACCAGAGATTGTGTAGTTTATTTCTCATTTATTACCCATATTTCACTGTCGTGCAGCATTAAACTTCTGACACATAGTTTGTATACTCTGCTTTTTCAACAGACAATGATGTAAATAAATAGATTTCAAATTCAACTTCATCTTTGAATAGATGGTTAGCCATGTATCAATTTCAAGCAGATTAAATAAGGATAAAAATGCAAATAGTCTTGAATGTGAACAATTGCTATTAAAATCCCTTCCATTCTGCCAAGCAACACCAACACATTTCTATTGGCCTTTATCTTATACCACCTCAGTAACACACACTAGACTTCAAGTACCAGAATGGTACTATAAATGAATTGCAATTCTAGCATGGAACTTTTGTACTAAATTACTTACATGTTCCTGGTTATAATGAAGGAAAAACTAAAGCATATGCACTTTCATTTACGTTTTCATCAATATCTGTTTAAGCTGAGCTGATAGTTCATTTCTATTTATCTTTGACTCACATTATGGAGACAGCGTCCTTTCACACACTTCTCTTTCATGCAAAAGTAAGTCTACAAGGGAGTACAAATCATTATACACCTTGCACTGTCTTTAACATTAATAAAACACAATACTCGCAAACTATATACTAATTAACCTTTTTGCTACCAACCCAGCTGAAACCGGCTCTGGCTCTCGGTACAAATGTCTTGTTTTCAAAAGTTTTGAATTAAAATCTTCCACCAAACCTTAGTCACAATGTCTGTTCCTAACACTAGCTTAATGATAACTAAGTTATTTTACTAAATTCTTTGTTATATTTAAAGTAATTGAAATAAACACGGAGCATCTCAACAGAAATACAGTAATGAAAGAGTTAAAAAATAAAAACAATTTTCATTCCAAAACTATTATTTCTTTGTTACTGTAGAGATTTGAAACTAAATCCCTGGATATGAGGTCAGGTTTCAAGAGTCAGCTACTTTGGTTTCATGTGATTGGTCTATGAACCGACCAATCGGCGTGAAGCAACTGTGTGGACAACTTTCCTTGAGCATTCTAGAATTTGATTTCCAGTCCTCTATAAAAAAACCTTCAACGTGCATTTTTAACAGCCAGATGACCCAAGAAGACAGCCAAAACAGATGGCACAGATAGATGACAGGAACCTCCATCACCACAAATGTAGCACAATTCTTTCCAGTTATGATGTGCAAGCCATATGTTGCTGTATCAACAGCTTGCCGTAAACTCCAGGCAGTATCTTTCTCCAAAAATGTAATTATTGCTGTTCTTATCTGTAAAAGGCCAATGCAGTTTTGTCTTTACGTGTAACAATAAAATCAGTTGAATGTTCATGGGTGTTGTTCAATTACTTTTACATGCAGCCTAAGAATAAAAATAATCTTCATCCTCAAAATAGTGTTTCCTTGTTACTAAAGAGGAGGACAATCTTATTTATTTCAAGACAAACAAAAACACTAAGGAAACCGAGGAGTATTATGTCTTACTTCTGGATAAAAAGTTTCCTTCTTTAAAATATTTCCAGAGTATTAAGACACTATGAGGCATTAGAACGTTATTTATCTAATAAATTGTATCAAAATAAAACTAATCTCCATTTCTGAAACTGCCATCCAATGAGATTCGAAAGAAATCATTCATGATGACTGATATTGGAGGGGTTTTCTGAAAGGAAGCAAAAACTATGTATATGGAAGAGAATTTGAAATTTATGATGAAACAAGGGAGGGAAAACTTTGGCATTTATAGAACAGAGGAGAATTGAAAAAGATGGCTAACAATTCTGCAAAACTGCTGAGTCCCATGTTTATTCAGACCAACTTTCTGGAGACTATTGGTGTTAATTCACAAATGGCATTGGCTTAATAAAGTTGTTATTGAAAAGTCTATAATTGAATTCTATTGGATCTCAATGTTTGCAGTGTTTGTTTTTCTCTTCCTATTTCATATATATATATATATATATATATATAGATAGATAGATAGATAGATAGATAATAAATAATTATCTAAGAATCCATAAGTCAGAAAAACTATGCACTCATATATTTGTCAATAGAGGGTATATTAATCAAAGTGTTCAGTATTACACATCCATTACAGCTGATCTTAGCAAACAGTTTTGCACTGCATATTAAAAGCAGATGCTCCTCAGGGCTGGCAGGCATGGAATAACTGCTCTCCGTTAATGGAGGTGAAAACATACACTCCATTTGTGAGTGCTGTGAAAAAAGATGAAACAAAGCTATAAGAGGAAAACTCAGCAACAGCAATGTCAAGAGTTATGGCCCTTGACCCAAAAGAGTCCCAGAGATGGTATAAGAGAATGTAAACGTTTCCAGGAAATGCATACAGAAGGTAAAGAATCGGTATTCATTGATATTCAGCTAAAATGATTTGGCCATGGAAAAAACCATTTTGAAAAATTTTTAGCATCTGAACATTTACCTAAACAGAATAAGTGAGATGTTTAGTTCTTATCCACATGGAAGAAGGTATATTTTATTATACCTACAAGCAGCAGCATGACTATAATCACTAGACTCTCCACCTTTGGCCCTCCCACAATCATATCCTGAGAACCCAGCAAAAAGCTAAACAAAAATATACACAAATGGACAGAAATACATATGTGCCCAAACACGGGCTTATTAAGTGTTCAGACATCAGCCCAACACTCCCATTCTGTCCCCACAAACCCCTACACAAATACCAACCCCTAAACACCTGCATACATTCCCAGAAAACTCTTGCTTCCTTACACCAAAGGACACAACTCTTGATATCACCCTGGCTCAGTTCACCTCCCTCAGCTTTCTTCGTCTTTTTTCATAACACCCACAAACTGGATGTATTTTTCACCCCATTATTGGAGAGCAATCACTGTATTTTCTCTATACTCACTGGCTCTGAAGAGTACAAGGTGTTATCTAACATCTGGTTTTCAAACCCAGTATAATTGATGTATAATACTGTAGATATATATGTATATACACACACACACACACACACACACACACACACACACACACACACACACACACATACTGCATTTCAAAAGTGACAACTGGAAGAGGTGGTTGTCAGCAGAAAGAAATTATTTTGAGTGATGACAAGTATATATACTAGGACAGGTGGAGTCAACAAATGTGTTGTAATTAATTCAATTAATTAATAAATATTAATGTGCTGAATCCTTTAGTGAGTGGCATTTAATGCATAAGTAAAGAGACAACAAGGAAGCCAATCCAAAGAATCATTAGAATGGTCTAACAATCCTGGAACCAACTCCACTTTACATCTTGGTAACAAAATACCTATTAACTAAGTACTAAGGTAGATCTCTCTCTCTCTTTCTCTCTCTCGCAAAGAAGCACTCTCAGTATCCATTTCCTCTAAGACAATCACTTTCACCTTACCTCATTGAAGAATGTGGTTGCCAAAGGTCTGGTAGAGCATGTTACATGACGATCTGGACAGAGACTAGACTTTTTTTTCATAACATTCGACCATTGCCATTTATGGCATGGCTGACTGAGCTAAAGTGTTACCTCAGCATAACTCACCAGGTCCAACTTATCAGACCCCCTTACAATAATAAAATACCAACATTAAGAAAGATATTTTCCACCTAAAATAACATGGGAAAATAGATTTTATGTCAACGATAATAATGTCTTAATCACACCTTTGACTGTAGCATTTCATATAAAACTTTAAAAATCCGAACAAAATTTTCAAATTCAGGATCAGGATTACAAACAAATTTTGCTAGACACCAAACCAATCCCCTATGTTATTTTGTACACAATATTCTCTTACTAAACTACCATTTTGGGCTATACTATGAAAATCATAAAAGTAAAGGAAACAATATGCATCCAAGAAAACAAAAATCACAATAGTCTTGGACATAAAACAAGTCATACCATTCCAATATATTTTATATTTCTGTAACATCTAACGAAAGTAAACATTATCTCCTGAATAAGAAATGTTTCTATAGTAGTGTCAATATGAGAAAACTGACGCCACAACCAAAGGAGAAGATAGAACTGCCTCATTTAATGATTCACCAGTAAGTCTGTATTGCTAAATTGCTATGTCTTTAGAATCATGTAAGAAATGAGAAAACAACTGGTGAATAAAACAAATGACAAGAGACAGAAATAACACAAAAATAAATCATCATCTCCACAAACAATGTTTAAATAACACGTTTCTGGGAAATTATTTTTTTTTAAATGGTTTATCTTCAATATAATTTTCAAACTAAATTAATTTCTTACCATTATATTCTTATTATTATTATTATTATTATTATTATTATTATTATTATTATTATTAAAATTTTCAGCTTGGTTCACAAGATATTTGAAAATTTGAAGAATATCATTATTTTCAGGGTAAAAAGCAAGAACACAGAGGCAAAGGTTCGAAAGACTTGGTTTTCAACATCCCATTCTAGTCCAATACATTTTTAGATGAAAGCCTGCCAGAAAAGATAAAATAAGTACTGGGCCCACTTTAATTAATTGATATTTTCAATTTTCCTCCACTACAGATATATCAATAACACGGCATCAATGCAAAAATACATTTTTTTTTAATGGATTTCAAAGGAGCCTGAAATTAAATCAGGACACACACACTTAAAACTGCAACAACAACCAGTAAAACAAACAGACCTATGAAATGACATAATCTTGGTAAAAATTTTAAAAAATATGATAGGAATGAAATAAAAAACACAAATAACTTCCGACTGTTGTTGTTGCTCAGGATTACCTTCGCCCCACACCAAACATTAAAAACAAACATGCCTTTTTCTTTTTTATCACAGTTATTGTATGCAAACAGTTCCGACACAAAATATTCCAGTTGATCCAATCAATAGAACAGCCTGCTTGTGAAATTTTGAGTACTGGGTTTTCTATATCCTTCGTTGGTACTCCTTTCTCCTGTACTTTTTTTTATCACATAGTTATCATGCATGACTTAGTGGTAAGGATATTTGGCTCACAAATGTATGGTTATAATTTCAACTCTTGGCAGTGCACTGTTTCCTTGAGCAAGACACTTTATTTCACGTTGCATCAGTCCACTCAGCTGGCAAAAATTGATTAGTGCCTGTATACAAAAGGGCCGGCCTCATCACATTCTGTGTCACACTCAATCTCTCTGACAACTATGTTAAGGGTAAACATACCTGTAGAGTGCTCAGACATTTGCACGTTAATTTCACAAGCAGGCTGTCCTCCACTCTCTCTCTCTCCCTCTTGCTCTTCCTTCAGGTTGGATAATCAAGAATCTCCTTTATAACAGCACACCCGTTTCTGTCCTTATTCTCGATCACTCTCTCTCTCTCTCTGGCCAGATAACCATGTACCTCCTCTACATCAAGACACCTGTTTCTGCCTCTTTGCCTCTCTGTAACACTCAGACCTTTCACCGGTGCCTTTTACATGTCACCAACACAAGTGCTTTTAATGTGGCACCAGCACCTGTGAACTCATAAGACAAGGACCTCTCCGCTGAAAGATTAGAGTATGATAGAGGGACAGAGGTTAGCCTTTTTATCATCAAAGAGACGCTTGGCTGAAATCTTTGTTATAGTGAATCATGTCCAAGCTGGAAAATGTTTTGAAATTTGTTTCAGTCATTTGATTGTGACCATGCTGGAGCATGACCTTTAGTCGAACAAATCAACCCCAGGACTTGTTCTTTGTAAGCCTAGTACTTACTCTAGCGGTCTCTTTTGCCAAACTGCTAAGTTGCGGGGATGTAAACACACCAACATCAGTTGTCAAGCGATGGTGAGGGGACAAACATAGACATATATATATATATATATATATATATATATACATATGAATGACAGGCTTCTTTCAGTTTCTGTCTACCAAATCCACTCACAAGGCTTTGGTCGGCTCAAGGCTATAGTAGAAGACACTTGCCCAAGGTGCCACTTAGTGGGGCTGAACCTAAAACCATGTGGTTAGGAAGCAAGCTTCTTACCACACAGCCATGCCTGCGCCTATATAGCAAAATTTTTTATATGGTTTAGCATCATTTTTATGTGCCACGGGCACAGGGGCCAGAGGAGGAACTAGCAATCGTCACAGGGGCCAGAGGAGCTATGTTGAGGGTAAATGTATCTGTAGAGTGCTCAGACATTTGTACGTTGATTTTACATTTCATCCACATCTGAAATGCAGAAAAGCTGTTGGTAGAAATTACATATGGTGCACTAATTGCAAACTGTGGACACCTAAGAGATGTAGTGGGAATCACAGAAAGATTAACAGAGAAAGCAGGCTTTGTGTGTGACAGATGTACAGGAGCAACACTCTATACAAGAAGAACACACAAAAATATGCTTTCACAGACAACCAAAGTAGAATGCTAAAAAGAAGACTGATGGTCACTGAAATACTCTCATTACATTTATCTTCCATTCTTTTCCTACTCATTCCCATGATACCCACCAACCTCTCTTCTCACTCCCCCACCCCCATTACGGCCTCTCTTTCTTTCATTATTACCCTCTCCTCAAACATTCTCTGTCGTCTTGACACCTTCTTATTTCTCTCTCATGCTGGTTCCCCCCCACTGCCACATTTTCCTTTCATCCAGGACCCCCCCCTCTTCACACCTTATCTAGCTCCCTCTCTCTTGCTCCTTCATGCTTCCTCCTACCACCCACACTTCCTGTCCATATACAATCCTTTAACCAATAACTCAGTTTCACCCCAACATACATTTTTCTCTCTCACCCACCCACCCCCACCTAAAGCCATCCATCTCTCTTTTATCACTCTTCAATTAGAGGCAGAGGTTACTTCAGTCTTGAAAGTTACAAAAGGGGACTTCACCAGTGCTGGTGCCATGATAAAAACGTGTCCAGGACATTTTGTCAGGTGGTTGCTTGTTAGGAAGGGCACCGTGCCACAGAAATTAAGTGGAAACGAGACATTGGAGAAAGACATGCTACAGATATGCTGAATTCTTGAAAGCAGAGGAAACGGATTGATGATGACGATGACGATGACGATTATGTTGCTGTTGATGATGATGACGATGATGACGACGATTATGTTATTGTTGATGATGATGATGACGATGATGACGATTATGTTATTGTTGATGATGATGATGATGATGATGATATTATAGTGTGATAAGGCCTTTCAGAAACAAATACACAATTAGAGAGAAATCTCTTAGCTCTTAATGAATTAAATTATTCAAAAACTTACTAAAAAAATATAGTAAAATTTACTACTCGTCTCCATTAGTGAAAATATGTAATATGCATCAAGTAATGCAACTGTGAAATCATAAAAACATAGAGGTTCTTTTTTTAATTTTTTATCTGCAATTAATAAGTTGCTAGTGTACTGTAGCTTTTGGTCACACTATGACAGCCAGTAGAGCACTTATTTTGTCTCTATTTCTGGTAAGGCTGTGATTGTTGTTACACACTTCACCAATCAATATTTAGTTCATGAACATCATTTAATAAACCAGAATAGTTTGAGAACATACTGACTTCTTAAAGTGTTATTCAAGACAGAATCTTCAATCTGAGCCAGATCCAAGAAAGAGGAGTCAAAAACAGAAAGAACCGAAGTCATATTTGTTCATGTAAATTAAAGCTGTTATTAATTTCATCTCTTACAGATGATGCTGAAGAAGTTGAAAATGCTGGGTAAGATGGGTCTGATTAGACAGATCCTTCATTGGCAATCAGAAAGGAAACATAAAATGTCTTTTTTTTTTTGCCTTGATAAGCATGGAGCAAGGGTATGTTCTTACACCTGCACTTTTTGAATTGTTATACTGAGCTAAGTTTGAGACTGAGTGATGGTTGAGACTGAGTGATGGTTGAGACTGAGCGATGGTTGAGACTGAGTGATGGTTGAGACTGAGCGATGGTTGAGACAATATTTGATGACACTCTATCACTTATGATGAGTGTTCCAGTTGAACTGATCATGAAATTAACATGCAAGTGGTTGAGTACTCCACAGTCGTGTGTATCCTTAATGTAGTTCTCTGCAGGATTCAGTGTGACACAGAATGTGACAATGTTGGCTCTTCGAAATACAGGTACAACTCGTTTTTGCCAAATGAGTGGACTGGAGCAACAGGAAAATAAAGTGTCTTTCTCAAAGGCACAACTCACTGCCAGGAGTCGAACTCACAACTTTACAACCATGAGCCAAATAGCCTCACATCCAAGCCACATCCTGTCACTTTATGACACATGGAGCAGTGCAGACGAGTGATTTTGATTCAACAGAGGTATCTTCAAACTACACAGATTCAATCAAAGTCTAAGAATTGGAATGCGATGGTTGATAAGTTACAATTTTCTGATAACTCTTCTTGTGTCATACACACAGGTGTGTTATAATATTTTACTGTAATCAAGTCTCATCATCCAAATGTTCATTCCACCATCAGTTTTCCTGAATAACATGTTCCTCTTTGGTCTGCTGAAAAAACAAGTATCAACCGTCACGTCGAGCTACCATCACATCTAACTGAAACCAGAACAACTTTGCATAGGCTATGGTACAACCATGATGTGTTACTAACAACATTCAAGTTTATATCGCATGGAAAGCACATGCAGATGGGAGTCACACGTTGAGACTCACTCTCATGGAGTGACAATCTGTAACAAAATTTATTTTCCATTAGAGTCACATATTTTCAGGAAAACAGACTCCAGTGTGTAGAGGAGAAGTAGAGTAATACTGCATTGAGACAAGTCTCAACATCAATGGACACAAAAAAACCAAAACCTAAGACTTGGTTAGATTGTCTCTTAAATTTACATGTGAGAACATGCAACTTTAACAGACACTTGTGATGCAGGTATCTTCTGCAAAACCAAGGAATGAAATTTGGTTGAAGACAATTGTGTGGAAGCTTAATGGAGGGTTAATTCTTGTCCTTGGATAGTAGACCTGGTTTATCACCTGATTTAACACCATCACCAGGTATAAGGGTGCTTCAGTAGAGTCTGCTCTATTACAAGCATTCAGATGAGGCCTGTCATCATCATCATCGTTTAACGTCCGCTTTCCATGCTAGCATGGGTTAGAGGATAATTGTCTTCTTTCCTCTCACCAGTCTCAGAGGCCCTAAAAAGTGACCATAGGTGGTACCCGTCTTCACCTACACAAGCCATTAAAAAACAAAGAAATATTCCACCAATACCATTTTCACTTAAGCCAGAAAAACTACTATTACTAGAAAAAAACAGGTTTCCTGCTTGCTTCAAATTGCAGAACTATCACATACATACAAATACCAAACAATATGATGTGGTGTGGTGTGGTGTGGTGTGGTGTGATGCGCTGCACTGTGTTGCAATGTTTACAAATAACATCAGATGTAGTATGACTTCCTGCTAAAAAGAAATATATTAAAGTAAACCACTACAAAACCATTCTGACTGTGTATACACCTGTTGTAAGGTTTCTACAATCAGACAGAAATAATCATTATATACACTGAAACATCTTCAAAGTGCAAAGAGTGACCTCTAGGTGACAAGGCTATACACAGTTGGCAGGGACAAATTGCCAAAATTCAAAGAATTTTCTAAATCCTGAATCCAACCAGGAAGGCAGTGCTTGAGTATGGCTGAAACAAATTAAAGAAAACATCCTTTCTTTGGAAGTTACTCTTTTTTAACTGATTAGTTCAGTGAACATTTCATCCCCACCCCATTTGAGGCCTACCTTACTCTGATAATTACATTTATCGCTATTACCCTGTGCTGAACTTCTATAATTATGTTGTCCAACAGCAAATTCTCTAAACTCTATTCTCCCCACCCCCCACCCCTCTTCCTTTATACCACTATTTCTTCCTTCAAAAGTTGAAAGGCAACTTTATTTTTATTCTTTCGGTTTTTTTTTTTCTGGTCTTTTTTTTTTCTAAACTGAGTCTTATTAATCATGATTGTCACTATGATATGCAATGCATTTTTATGTCAGCTCACAAACTCTTCACACAAGGTTAACAGCATCATTAGACACTTTGATTTCTGTATTAAATTATCAATATTTGACATGATACACTTTCATGAAATAATCCTAACTGAAGGAAATTAGCATTTAATTTTCGTATTCAGTCACTGTTTTCCCTTTGCCTGGTTTTGTGCTGTTTCTTCCTGTCATTGTCATCATGATTTCCTCCCCAAATGACATTTTAAAGAAAATCAGAAAATTTCTAAACAAATTTTAAATGTTGCAGTGGAACTTTTAACAAGTAAGAAGACAATCCTCAATATTTTCAAAGTTCTCTGAGGAATTGAACACTGCAAAATTAAAGAAACAGATACCATCCCCACCCACCCACCGAAACCAGAAAAACAACAAATGCAGAGCTAATAAAAAGTTGCTAAACTTTGAAGATGATAAGATTTCAAACACAGGTGACTCACAATAGCAAAAATGAGAATCTTAGTAATTTTGACTTCTTTTCACTAATTTTAAAAGAAATTCTTCAATAATTTAATTCCCCCTTTTGTTTTTATTGATTTCTTCTTCTACTGTGAAAAATTTAATTAACATTTTTTTTGTTGTTGTTGTTGTTGGAACCATGAAGTAAATCTCTTAGCGACAAGGCAATGTTAAATAAATGAAAAAAAAATTTTAATAAATGAAATAGAATTTTGACAAAGAAATATAAATTTCTGTAAAATAAAATAAAATAAAAATTAAAGTTAAAAATTCTTTAGTATAAGAATGCCATAAGTGTTTCTAAATGAGTACATAAATTTAAATCCTGATTAGATTATAGATATCAACACAAGGCTCCAAATATCTAAGGAAATAGTCGAGTTAATTCACTGAGACAAGTACATGACTGGTATAAGTTTACTGAAGCCAAAGCAGCAAAGGAGGACGTCAATCCTAGTAGTCATTTGAACTCAGAATGTTGAGGAATAGGAAGGAATATTCTTAGCCATTAAGACCTGCACTCCCTGTTTTGGCCACTCCTCTGCCTTTCATCAACTACTCCATTGGGAGGTGGATTAATCGAATTCTATATGGACTTCGAATAACCTGTGAATGTGATTGTTGACCAGAATCTGTATATTCTCAGTCCTCATTACCTATATAGGTTTCAAATTTAGGCACAAAGCCAGCAAGTTTGAGCAGGTGGAGTAAGTCAACTACATTGACCCCCCATACTCAGCTGGTACTTATTTTATCGACCTGGATTTTTGTCTTAGCCCTTCTCAATGAATGTGATCTGAAACAGAATGTTAAGTGAATGATGATGAGACAATGGATAAAGCAAAACTTTTGAGAGAAACATTTTAAGAAGATTTAAAAGAAAGGTCATAATTCTAGTAAAAAAAAAAAAACCATATAAAGACATATAAAGTAAGTGTCTAATAACAAGTTAACTGATCTCTCTCATGCACATGGAGCATGTTACCAAGTACATGTGTAAACAACTTCAGCAGGCCATGAATGGAGGATGCACCAAATTTACTCATTATTCTTTCAAACACAACAGCATTAATGTGGCAGATTGCAATCTGACAAAGGGAATAAAAATGCACACCTGGTTGATGGTAGAAACTGCGAATGACAGCAAGAAACTTGGATAGTGAGAGCTTCTTGCATGCGACCAGGGTGTTTGTGTTGAAGATAAAGAAAGAACCAGAAGCCACCAGTAGGGAAATGTCATCCAACACCAAGAGAAAGATTCTCAATGCAACACTAGCAGAAAGTTAAGTCCAAATGAATAGGTCCAGGATGCCCTCAATGGCAAGTCTACAAAGCAATGAGGATCATTGCCAAGCAGTTCAAGATGGCAGAGTCTACTATCATGACAACATCAGGTACAAGTCCTACATGAACAGGTGTAGGCAGTTCAAGACATGAAACACTCAGGAACATGTACAATTCCCTATGCTTTCTCCCATGTAGCACTCAGATGGGTGGATGGTTGAAAACTTTCAATCATGTGACGCACCTTCACATGTAGCTTCCCAGCTTTTGTGATCTGAACCCCAGATTTAGAATGTCTGAAGAGAAATACTTTTGATGACACATTCAAGATGGAAACCATCTCACAAGATCAAAGTCTCATTGAAGGTTGCCATTATGGATGTAATGATCAACAGGGACAAGAACCAGCTGACCCTGGAATTCAGTGGCACCTGTGACTGTGCCAAGACCACCACTGAGATTGAGGATGGTGGCATTCAATGATGCTTTCTTTGACATATCTAGGGAAAATGTGCTGCATTTTCCTGGAAATATATTACTTTATATTTTCTACTTAACATCTTTGGTTTTTCCATACATTTTATTTTGTTCTTAATCACTTAGCACACTGTGTGTGTGTGTGTGTGTGTGTGTGTGTGTGTGTGTGTGTGCGTGCGTGCGCATGCGCTAATAAGAGCATCCAGGCAAAAATAAAATAGATGAAAGAGTCAGTCCTCCAACTCATTTTAGAAGGGAGTAACACTAACCAGGAACTGAATCAGACTGTGAAAATCTCTCGAGCCCATGCTGAATGGGAAGGAGGGCATGATGATGGTGATGATGGTGATGATGGCAGCAGTGGTAGCAGTAACGATAAAGATCATCATTATAATCATATCCACATTTCTATACTTGCATGGATCAGACAGAATTCATTGAAGAAGAACATGGCTAGATACCCTACCTGTGTCCCAATAAGGTAAGATTTCCTTGTGGCTAGACTCATCTCCAAGGAAGACTGAGAACAAACTGCAGCCTTTGTGTGACAATGATGCTCATATGCAACTCTTGCATGATGTTAAGACAAGAGATATGCATTGACAGAAACACACATGCATATGCACACACACACACACATACATACCGAACTGTCTTACACAGGATCTTGTTTTTAGGAATTCCTAATAAGTTATGAATACCCAAATTGTGAAGTCAGTTATGTAATAACATGAAATTAGTTACCCGACAGTAAGAATTCAAATAAAGTAGCCCTGAAAAGGGCTTTAATGCATTCCCAGAGTATATAGAACTTAGGAGGAAATACTAATAAGGTATGTATACTAAAATCGTGAAACATGTTATGTAATAATAGGCTGATCAGATATGAGATGATAACAAGTCAAAGTAAATAACTCTGAAAAAAGCTTTTGTGCGTTCCCAGAGAATATTACCCTCAGCAGCGCTGGTGTTGGTATATTTGTGAATACGTTACTAACCGAAATAAGTGGATCTATTGTTTAGGAAAATACTATTTAATTGTTTAAGCGTTGTACTGGATAAATTGCAAAAATAACTCTAACAGTTCAAATACTAAGAAATAAGCATACTCAATTTCATTTTCACCAAATAATTTAGGAAAATGAATGGGTTATTTCCCTTGGCTATATATAAGGATCTTTTCAAGGGCTGAATGGGTTATTTCCCTTGGTTTTTAAAATAAAATTTATTAGATATATATATAAGGATCCCTTCCAGAGGCGAATGGGTTATTTGCCTTGGATGTTAAAATAAAATATATTAGTTATATATAAGGATCCCTACCAGGGGCATTACCGATTTATTTCAATCGGAGTATGCCAAGAGGTTTCCAGACATGAGTTCTACTCACATGTCAAGTTTCATCAAAATCGATAAAACGCTGTAGGAGTTAGCTAACAACTCCACAAACACAACCACAGACAGATTCCCACATATGTAGTAGATTCAGGCACTCAACTATGAGTCCACCTGTCTTGTAGCAGAAACAACTGTAAGCTGATGAAGTTCATAAGATAATCATTTATTCCTTTGCTATCTCATTTTCTTATGTATGACATGTATATATATATATATATATATATATATATATATAATTATATATATTTCTCTTCTCACTATCAGTGATGTGTGTGTGTGTGTGTGTGTGTGTGTAAGAGTTATTTAGACTACTTCATCAGCAGAATGTAAATGAAAAGAGAAACGTGATAGACAAAAGGTTTACATTTGCAAGTGAAATTACCATGCAAAACCTTTAGCCTGAGACTGTATCTCCTCCTTTTCTCTATTTCTCTTTTATAATTGTCTGTATGTCAACATATAATACACACAACAAAAGACACATGCATACACACACAGAAATGTGTGCAACATGCACAAATATTTGTTTTTATACAAATAAAAAAATCAATTTGTAGACAATATAAGTTTTAAAATATGCAATTTATTTTGAAGGCAAGACGTTTTCCATGATGAACTGAGAGTTCATCTCTGACTAGCTTCTATAAGGCTTCTTTCTTGCAGATGGAGAGATCTTTACAAGCAGATTATTTTAAACTGTTACTATACATTGTACTTCTATGCATAAATAGACACAAGATGGACTAGGCCATTAATCATTTCTTGTATATTTCGCTACACATGACAACATTGAGTAAATACCTTTGTCCGATATACAGGAAAATCATAGCCAAGGGCTGGATATCATTTCAATAGAACAATAAATGTATCGGAGAAATATGGGTTTGGCAATTGATTTCAAATAATGTATCTCTCAGCAAACTAGTGCTTCGAGTGATTTAAATGCAATGAAATAATGGAAAAGTCATAAAATGCAACCTCAAAAATAATGGACAACAGAGCAAACTTTAAGAAATCTGTAAATTTCATGGCGAACAGAATTTCAGAAATAATATTGCTGTTGACAAATTAATTCAATCTCTTTTGTCACATTTAAAAAGCAACAGAATGAAATACTTGAGAGTATTGTGACAGCTAAAAAATAAACTGCGAAGGTTGAATACACATTTGATGGCCTCTGTGATGGCCTGTTATGAAAGGAATTATGAAAAGTTATTTACAAGGACTAAAAGTTGATATGTAGAAACCAAAAAAAAAATGTCTAAAAGCAGTCACTGTAAAATTCCCAGCATGCCATGGAGAAAACATACAAGAAGAGTGAAAGGGAAAGAAACATTTAGTCCTTTGAAAAAAAATATTTTGCTCTATCAAAGATAGATAATTTGAGATAAGAATGAATGATGACAACTGAATATTTATATATTGAAAGAAAAAAGATGAAAAGTATACATATCAGGTAAAGCATGAAAACAACATCTGCAAAAGGAGAAAATTCAGGAGTAATGAAGGTTGAAACAAGAAATAAAAGAATATAGGACAATCATGAGAAAAAGCTATTTAATAGAGCCAGTAACACAAAGCTAACAGGAAATTATTATTATCATTATTATTATTATTATCAGCAGCAGCAGTAGTAGTAGTAGTAGTATGATCCATCATGTTTGTTTGATTCCAGGATTAGAAAGAAGATGAAAATAAATAAAAAAAATACGATCTCTTAAAATTTGAAATTGCAAAAATTTGGAGTTTGGAAACTGTAAAGGTTGTGTCTATAAAAATTGGTGCATTGGGAACTGTAAGTAAAGATATAAGACAAATGGTTGAAGGAGATTGGAATATAATGTCCTGTAGAGCTTCTGCAGAAAGTTTGCCTCTTAGGTACGAGAAAGATTATCAGGAGGGTTCTAAGCACTTGAAAGACTACTGAAAGCTTGTGGATACCTAAGGTTACCTAGGTAGTAACCTGCCACCCACATAAGTTCTACCAGGGAAAAGAACAAACCCGAATCAAATCAATAATAATAATAATAAATGCCCTGATGCAGTACTAGGCAGTGGATTTCATGGCTTCTGGTCTTAACTGACTGGGAGTGTTATCATGTACATTGTTTAGTCTTGGTATCAAAGATGGCCTACAGCAAATATTCTGGTTAATACCACAGATTTGCTTGCCAGTCGTTTGACCGTAACCAGTTGAGCATGTCCCTTGGTGGCTGACAATATGTGCATCTCTGATCATGGGCAGAAGTAGTGGGGGAGCATCATAGCCATGTGTTGAGAGGAATTCTTTGAGGTTTGAATAATTCACCTCTGGAAACATAGGCGTTTCATTCATCATCCTTAAAACAAACCTTATTCAGGGACCTTTTGAACGGGATGGGTTACTTGACCTGAAGAAAATTCTAACTGGGCCCCACCTGCAAGGTCATGAACTGTTTATCTTCATATAAGATCACCATGTCGCATACATGTGGTTGTTATGCATGTGCCTAGTGTACCTTTATCAGACAGGTAGTCATGATGGGTAAACTGGGCTTCATATAACTCTACCCCAGTGTCATGTTGATGGCAGGTACTGCTCTATCACTCAATAATAAAAATAATAATAATGATAATAATAAACATTCAGACTGACAGAGTAACAGAAGCTAGAAGGTCTGATTTGGTAGTAGTCGATAAAGAGAAGAGAAAGTTAATATGAGAGGTATAGAAAGGATAGATAATTGATGTTGCATGCCTCTTTGATCCACAAATAGTCACAAAGGAAGGCAAAAGGAAAGTACAATCCTCTCAAGTACAAGATAGCCTGACTATGGAAAATGAAGAAGGAGAAGATAGTGCCAGTTATTGTTGGGCCCTTGGGGATAGTATCAGAAGGTATCAAGAGGAATATAAGGGAAATCGGAATAAAGTGCCAAGTAGAGCTGTTACAAAAGGTTTGCCTCTTTGGCATGGTCAGAATCCTAAGGAAAGTTATCAGTTGAAAAGAACAGAAAACATGGTACCATAGGCTGCAGGCTGCAAGCCACTATGCATGCAAAACTCCAAGAGTTCTAACAAAATTTTAGTTAAAAGAATGATGGTGATGATTTTGGCACAAGGCTAGGAATTTGTAGGGGAGGGGATAAGTCAGTTACAATGACCCCAGTCCACAACTGGTACTTATTTTATCAACCCTGAAAGGATGAAAGGTAAAGTCAACCTTGGTGGAATTTGAATTCAAAACGTAAAGTTGGGAGAAATGTTATGAACAGTTTTGTTCAACATGCTAACAATTTTGCCAGCTCGTTGCAATAATAATAATAGTAATAGTAACAACAACAACAACAACAACTGGAGATTTTTAAAGACAAATCCCCATGCTGCATTTGGCAGATGAGCTAATGACAAATAAATAACATAAATGTGTTTTCAATTTCAATTTTCAAAATGCCAATATTTTGACCCAGCAATTAATTATTAATTAATTTTAATGAAACACAGAGTACATGGTTCATGACTCATGAAAAACCTGGCTGCATGTATCATAGTACATACTTGCATAAAAATACTTTGCTCTGTTTGCCAAATACTAAAACTGGCATCAAATGAATAGCTGCACTTTTTTGCCAACAAATTAGCAAAGCCAAGAGAGAATTTTCAGCTTCAACAGTCTCAGAACACCATAAGTTAAGCAAGCTTTTTACAGGGAAGGTGCCTGATATATCTTTTATCTCATTTGCCTGCAGGCATTATTATAATCATAGACATATTGCAATATCTTCTGTTGGATGAACATAAAACAAAAGAAAAGTGGGAGAGGAGCTGATACAAATGCAATTCAGAGTTGTCATAGTAACATGATCAGCTTCACTTGTGGCACTGTGCAATATTATTTATGCCAAAAAAATGGAAACAATACCATATAGGACACAACCAAATTTACTGACCTCACTTTCTTTGTTTAATTTTCATTGGGGAAGATTGAGTGGTGGGGAGACCAAACTGTTGAATTTACAAAAATATTATGCTCTTTTACTCTTTTACTTGTTTCAGTCATTTGACTGTGGCCATGTTAGAGCACCGCCTTTAGTCAAGCAAATCGGCTCCAGGACTTATTCTTTGTAAGCCTAGTACTTATTCTATCGGTCTCTTTTGCCGAACCGCTAAGTTACAGAGATGTAAACATACCAGCATCGATTGTCAAGCGATGGGAGGGGGGGGGGGGGGCAAACACACATACATATATACGACGGGCTTCTTTCAGTTTCCGTCTACCAAATCCACTCACAAGGCTTTGGTCAGCCTGAGGCTATAGTAGAAGACACTTACCCAAGGTGCCATGTGGTTGGTAAGCAGGCTACTTACCACACAGCCACTCCCACATTTTTAAATAATATATATATATATATATATATATATATATACACACCAGAGTAAGCACATGTGAAACAAGGTGGGAAAAATAGCACTGAAATACCAGAGGTAGAGTAATATGCTTTATTATTAAACCTGCAAAAACATCACAAAAATGCCCCCAAAAATTGTTACTCGGAGTAGTCTCACATTCCAGTTGTGATTAAGAATCTGGGCAGAGCCTCAATATGGCCAGAGTCTAATTACAAATATGGGGAAAAGATAAAAGATACAACACACAGCCACACAAATCCTTATCAGCATCATTTACCATTTGCTCTCCATGCTGGGGATTCGAAGGACGACTTCCCTTTGGAAATGCTGCTAGGGCACAGAAAGTGTGTCAATAGCCAGGTAGGAGATGTCTTCCTGGGGCTACAAGCCACAATAGCATCAACCCTTGAAGGTCAGCCACATTTAGGTGGCAAATAATATACTTCACGATGTCAAGCAGTTTATACCTTGCTCAGAGATTTATTATATATATATATATATATATATATATGTGTGTGTGTGTGTGTGTATATAATATATATATGCACACACACACATATATGTGTGTGTGTGTGTGTGTGTGTGTGTGTGTGTGTGTGTGTGTGTGTGTGTGTGTGTGTGTGTGTGTATATATATACACACAAACACATATATATATAAACTTAGATATATTTCGACCAAAGATTGGTCCAGGCCATGTCTAACTTAATAGCACCACCTGATAGGATTATCTAAATCATTTTTAAGTCAAGTTTTGTTTATGGTCCATTCAAGTAGTGAGGTATATCCAGGTATGGGTGGCTTGTCTGGAATTCCTTGAAGAAATTTGTCCAGACAGGATCCTTTTCTTCTTTTATCTGTTTCGTGACAATGTTAAACAGGGCAGGGCCTGTTGAGGAAAAGAAATGTACCTATATGTTGTGTAGTGTACCTACATGTTGTGATCCTGAATTGGGCAGGGGACGTATGGCCCGTGGTCTCAGCCTTGGATGAACCTTGAAACTAATGTTCAGGTCGTTTGGGCAATGCTGGTGGTATATTCTCCACATCATACAAATGATGTACCGCTCGCGGCGACGCTGTAGAGAGTAGAACTTCAAGGCTTCAAGGTGGTCCTATTAATCGAGATCAGTCATGCCTTCAATTCGTTTGGTGAGTGCCCTCTGGGGTGATTCAATCCTCGAGATGTTTTGTTTTGTATGGGGAGACCACAAGGGGCAGCAGTATTCGAGGTGTGGCCGTACAAAGGAGGAGAAAAGTGGAATGATGACACCTTGTTCTCTGGACCGGAAGGTTCTTAAGATCCAGGAGCTCATCCTACGAGCTATGTTGACCTTATTGTTGATGTGGGCACTCCAATCGAGATTGTTGCCAACAATTACACCCAGATCTCTGATATTATTGGATGCCGTGAGCAGTTCCCCTGAAGGAAGGGAGTATGGCTGTTTTAATATAGACTTTCTTCCAAGATGTATCAGCTCAGATTTTCCCTCGTTCAGCTTCATTTTGTTTTTATCTGCCCATTGACTCACAGCATATAGATCAGACTGGAGTTGGGTTCGGACTTCTTCTTCATTGATGATTTGCTGGAGCTTAGTGTCATCAGCAAATATTTTCACTTTGCGGTGATTTACGACGCTGGAAAGGTCATTTATGTAAATTATAAAGAGGAGCGAGCCCATGACAGTCCCCATCTTGGAGAGTCTGATGCGATATGGACTGTGTGAAGGTCATGATTGCGTCTTTTAGCTCATTAATGGTTTTTAGACGATTCTTGTACACTGATCTTTTACTTGCTCTCCAGAAAAAAAGTCTGGTGATGTTAAATGAAGTGATCTTGGTGGCCAAAGTCCCTTAGAAATAATCCATTCACCAAAAAATTCAGTGTGGAGAGACTTTTTGAACATCCTGTAGGTCTGCCAGATTAAGAATGTCCTTGACCTAAACATCACTAACAACATGTAAAGTACAGCACTGTTCAGTATAGCCAAAAATACTTTGGTTCAGAATATAAAGGTTTCAAAGTCCACTAACAGAAATGAATAACAGTATAAAAAGAAGTCTAAGATTGGCAAGCCTGAAACAGCCTTAAAAATTCTTACATGCTGGACCTTGCAAAGTACTGATAATGTACCTTACATCATCATCGTTTAATGTTTGTTTTCCATGCTGGCATGAGTTTGACGGTTTGACTGGGGTCTAGGAAGCCAGGAGGCTGCACCAGGCTCCAATTTGATCAGGCAATGTTTCTAACGCCAACCACTCTGAGAGTGTAGTGGGTGCTTTTTACGTTCCACTGGCACAGGAGCCAGTCTGGGCAAGGGGGTTGGCATCGACCATGTTCGGATGGTGCTTTTTACGTGCCACCAGCATGGGGAGCCAGTCAGGCGGCGGCACTGGCAACAACCCATGCATGAATGGTGCTTATTGCATGCCACCAGCACGGGAGCCAGTCAGGTGGCACTGGCATCAACAACAACTACAATTTCCATTTGATTGTGGTTTGATTTGATTTGATTTTGATGTACTTGACTCAATGGGTCTCCTCAAGCACGGCATGTTGCCCGACGATCCAAAGGTACTTTTACAATCAGAGCAAAAAATTATGAATAGGAAAGGAATGTTGAAAACCAATGCAATAAAACCGAAAAACTGCAGAAAAGAAACTTGCTCCAAATGACAACATCCACCACAGTAGCTATATTATAATGTTAGGAAAATTACACATTTGGTATAAGCAGTGATTTCAGCAACGGTGTTTATGTATGCATGTGTGCACTTGTACATGTATGTGCACACACACACACACACACACACACACACACACACACACACATGCTCCCAGAACACTAAACACAGTGCTTATCAATACTTAAATATGCTCAAATTAAGAGGCAGGGTGGGAGGAGGATGGAAAGAGAAGGGGAAGCAGAGAGAGACTGTATGGCCCCAAATTTTGAATCAATAAAAAGTAGCAAATACACAAAAAAGAATATTCAAGTGGGACATGATAAATGTAATGTGATATGGTATTTGTACTGGTGATATATTTGAGCAGTCAATTATAGATGTAGATGATGTATTTGACTACATAATGATTACAGCAATAAATCAACCAGTTGAACATTGTGTCAGAATCTCGCATCTATACAGTCAGGTTCCACTTGTGCTCCACTCCAAATATTTATTTTTATATTTTGTTTGTCATCATCAAAACATTAGTATGAACACTATTAATTCCTAGAGAAATACTGTATTTAGACCATAACCCTAACCCTAACCCTAACCCTAACCCAACAATCATAATCAAGCACCAAACACTTAGCGGAAGGTTACAAGTTTTAATTCAATGATAACTGGGTGTATTTTTGTTTTCACCCATTAACTCAAGACCCTCATTCTATTCTTGTTTTCCTCAATCTGTTCCTCCCTTCTTTCAACATAGATCTCAGCACTTTCAAACATCCTCCCTCTCTAGACACCTATCTTACCCCTTCATTTCCTCATAACACACCCCAAGATAGATTGTAGTGACCAACTATTTTGACTGCAACACAACCACCACCACCAATATTATCTATTGTAGCACCTGTAAACTCCACAAGTCCCCATACTTAGGTGAGACTAGCCATCAACAAAGTCTCAACCAGAGTTCACATGACCTCCTAGGGTCTATATAAGATTTAGCTGTTAAAATTAGTGCAATAAATTGGTTATAATTCTACGACACTCAAAATGATTTAGCAATTTTTCACACAATTCCTAATAAGTTCTTTTTAAACACTGAATGAGAGCAAGGGTCCAGGAGAGTAAAATAAGGATCAAAGGGGTCCATAGGCAAAAAAAAAAAAAAAATGGTTGACAACCACTGATCTAGGTACTCAAAGAAGCAATCCCCTTTATGATATTCATAACAGCCAAGCACTCTCCCAAATCATAGCTTGACAATTCAGAAAGCCACTTCTTCAATTACCCCTTCATATTGTTTAACTCACAAACATGAGGGGAAA
Source organism: Octopus bimaculoides (assembly GCF_046866305.1). NCBI lineage: Eukaryota > Metazoa > Mollusca > Cephalopoda > Octopoda > Octopodidae > Octopus > Octopus bimaculoides. The sequence continues at coordinate 127,424,133 of NC_142932.1, read as the reverse complement.
ACCCCTACTTTTACTCAAGGTACTTCTTAGCCGACTAGTATTAATGAACACGTCTTGCTCTTCTAGTTCACCTTTCCTTCTCAAACCTGTTTGTAGTTTGGTAATTCTTGTTCTGAGTTTCATGGTAACCAATAATGTGCAAACAATACTACCTGATAGAAATAATAAAATACTCCCAGCAGACTTGAACAGCTTTATTTATAAGCAGCAGGTCTATAATTTAACCACTTGACCATCATACATCAACTGTCTATGCCTATTGCAAAGCGGTATGCATCTATGTATGAGAGAGTAAATATATACACCAAAACTGATGAAGCATTATATAGAAGTAAGAGAGAAAGAGGAGAGAGAGGCAGAGAGATAAAGCAAAGAATGGCTATTAATAGGAAATAGTGTGAGTGAGCAATCAGGATTTGTATTGATAATAGATAATAGGTAGAGTGAAGCAGGTATTTTATAACAGAAGGATGCTGTGAAATATTATGAAATATTCATATCCGACCTTCTGCATATGTAAAAATGCAGTGACTGAATGCAAGTACTTTACAAAATTAATAAGACCAGAGAAAAGAATATTGCTTGGTGTGTATGTATACGCACATATTGAGGCACATGACACGTATGAGCACACTTATGCTTCCTTTGTGTTTTGGTATTTCTGAGAAAGTATTCAAAATAGTTGAATTTTAGTGCAGATATTAAACATTTACAACAGTAATAGCATTGATACTAATAGGGTGCGTTTTTCTGTTTCCAAAACACACTGGCCACCATATTATTTCGCTTTGCAACATGATAACAATTATACAAACATGCAATTTGAGAAATTTAAGCAAATATGCTACCAATCACCTGAGGTTTGATACTGTTTGTCCTTCTATAATAATTCTACAGACCTAGTCTTACTTCATTTCCAGATTTTAGTGTTAGCTAAACATGTATAGTTTTTGAGAATAGACATGATTCATGCTACACACACAGACACACTTTAAAACTGCATTTCATCTAATGAATGTAGTTCAAATTACCAACTGCAGCTTGCAATCACAGCATAAGTACTAGTAGGTAATATATAGGATGACATTTCCCTTCTTATGATCAGAAAAGGCTTCAATAATTGTCAAGAAACTACCAGAGGTTGCGGCAATAAGCAAATTAGAATTTCAAAGAAAGTAAAACTGTCTTCTAGTAGGTGTATATGAAAAATTATATAATGAAACTTCTTTGTTCCAATCAACTTCAATGGCTTAAATTAGTACTTCAGAGCTGCTATAATCCGATGTGAATATGCCAGTGTTATGTTGCACAACAATTCACCATGAACAAAATTCAAGGGAAATTACACAAATACATTATGTACAATATCAACTCAATATCAAAGCAATGAACTGGCAGAATCGCTAGCACACCGGGCGAAATGCTTAGCGATATTTCACATGCCATTACATTCTGAGCTCAAATTCTGCTGACGTCGACTTTGCATTTCACCCTTTCGGGGTCAATTAAATAAGTACCAGTTATGCACTGGGGTCGATATAATGAACTTAATCTCTTTGTCTGTTCTTGTTTGTCCCCTCTATGTTTAGCCCCCTGTGGGCAATAAAGACATAGATATCAATGCAAACATTGCTCCCAAATTTGTCTGATTTATCAATGTTTTTTTTTTTTAATTTACAAGGAAATTCAGAAAGAGTAAACACTTTACATAAGCAAAATGTAAATAATACATTCAACAATACTTGATATTGTTACTTGTTTAGCTAAAGTCCTGAAGAATTTTTACCCAGAGTGGACAATATAATATAACTGATAATATGACAAACTGTCAGTTACTTAGTATGAGAATGAATGGCTGCTTAATAACAGCAGATCACCCTCCACCTCCCTGAAAACACAAAAATAGAAAATTGTGAAACAGTATATTACATCTGATTTAAGAATATTAAGAGCCTCATTGATGGGGGCCGGGATTGAAATTAAGATAGAAATAATCTGTTTCTCTACCATAATTTCAAGAGGTAAAAAAAAAAAAAACATTGATGACAAGAACATTAATAGATGCTAAGACAGTAGCAGCACTGATAAAATGCAGACAATAGGTTTTATCCCCTGCATGCACACACACACACATATTATGACTACATTCCATTATGCATGTTTTGTTTACCATTGTAATGGAGCAATTTGCTCTCAGGAAGAAAAGAACAAAAAAAAAAAAACTGGCTCTGTAACTTGATTTCATTTCTAAGCCACAACAATTTCATTCCTGTCACTGAATGCTCTGCTATAAATATTGAATGTGACATTGTGCCATTTACCACCCTGGAAATTTTAGGCTTTTTGCTCTTCTATGAGAGACTATATATAACTTCTTCAATGAGAAAACACATTTGGCTGCACACAATGTCTCCACAAAGTGATCATAAAAATAACACTAGAAACTGGTGATAAAAATAATATAAACAAAATATTTGGTGGCTGAAGTAAAATGTTGAAGACAGAAACTACTAGAGATTAGAATGATTCAGTGGTCATAACAGACTGATGACATTATTCACAACCAAATACCCATAAACGCACACATGAGGTAGTAAAAGAGAAGTTAACAAACAAGAGAATCATCACAAATGCTTTGTCGATGTGAATAAGACAGAGATAAGACAGGCTAACAAGAGAGAGTCTATAGGGCAGAGTGACCTGATGGAAATAACATTTAACCATTAATCCTGATTCTGTCTAACTTCAAAACAATGTACTTATCAACAACAAAAATTCTGTCCAGGATGGGCAGTAAAAAACAAAAAGTAATAAAATCTAGTGACATATTCTAAACTTGAATATGTCTGCAGATTTCAAACAGATTAGAATTATTAAAAACTATTAAGAAAAGAAAACTTATAAATATGAAGAGGATGGATGGAGTAGGCATTTGTTAGTCTGATGAGACAATGGGATCTATGCCAGAAAAGACACGCTTCGGTCTTGTTGGCAGAGCAGCATCTGCTGGTACTAAAGAAACCTATGTGTGAGCAAATAGTCACAGATGCAATGGCTACATCTGAGGGTACTGTCTGCCAGTCATTCCCTGCTGCTGTTTTTCCAAACCTTTTACTTTTTCTTCATCAGCAAACTTCAGCTTCTACTCATGTCTTTTAAACTTTTGTCTAGTTCCAGTTTTCAGCAACAGTAAAGAGTTTTCACGTCTCTGTTGTAGACATCTTTGAAACAAAGATGGAGCTGTCTTGTGTTCTTTTGCCAAAGGCCAGTGCTTCGTGCAGTATGTCAGTCAGGTCCCACCTATTTCACATGAAAAGATGACTTAGCCAGCAGTGGTTGAGGAAGCTTTGAATTTGTGTGTGAGCCAGGGACCTTTGGTGACTCAATCATATCACTCGATGTCCAGAATCCATGTTATGAATACACGCTTTTCCCGGTTCTCCTGAGTGTCTACCCCCATTCCATAAATTCAACTAACCTCTCTGGCAATGAGAATGCCTTAGGGAACAGTTTTTAAGCAATAATTAGGAGTAACAGTGTAATATCAAACACAGAAATACAGTCAATCAGCCAGTGCCAGTGAACCACTAAGACACCAGCTTCAACCATGGCACAAGGCTGCAACCAGCAAAAGAACAAAGCAAGAGGAGAACTTATACCATTATATGTCCACAGACAACCTTGTTGGTGGTGTTACTTCAAAAATAGAACATCTTGCCTATCACAAAATTCTGACCATATCATCATTGATATTGTTGCTGATAATAGTTTTTTTTTTATTAATATTTTAATAATATTCCCCCACCACCAGCTCCACTATTACTGTCACACAGAGTCCCTCTTCTCTGCTAATGTACATTTGATATAGGTTGCGCTGATACTTCTCAAAGATTAATGTAATTAACAATCAAAGAGAGATCGCATAGGTTGGTAGTAGTTATTTAATACATAATTTAAACTGGTCATGATGAAATAAATTGAAGAGGAAAATTCAGCAGTCTGATTAAAAAACAAAAAGAAAGAAAAAATAAAAATGTAACTAAAACATATCTTTTTGTTTGTAAGTTTGGTTCTAAAGAGAGAAAGAAAAAAATGTAAAAACTTTCTCAATATTTTACAAATTAAATTAACCTAAAACTTTATGGTAATTTAATAGCCTAAGCCAATATCAATGTTTATAGATTATAATCTAAGTACATTTTATTTGCAATCATACTTTTTTAATCTTTCCTTAAAAATTGAATATGTTTTTTCCCCTTATATAATTTCACACCATGAATAATGAATAAAAAAAAAATGCTGGTCATATTAAACTGTCAAAACATCATTACATATAGATTGGCATCATTTCTTAATGCTGCCATAGACTGGTTGCACCAACTTGAGAGACTCGCTTTATACTATTGTTCAAGCTTGAATTTTTATTGCTTTAATGTTAAACAACAGCGTGTGTGTGTGTGTGTGTGTGTGTGTGTGTGTGTGTGCATGTGTGTGTGTGCATGTGTGTGTACACATATTTGCACATTTACTTCTTCTATCTAATGGTTTCCATTGCAACAGAGAAATAGCTATTCTGTACACAAACTCATATATATTTTGAATGCATGTTGACAAGTATGTAGACACACACACACACAAATGTATGCATTGATATATAGAGAAGTTAGAAGGTCAATATTGAATCAGAACAATAAAAGAAACACTTAATACTTAGCTACAGCAGACATCAAATATGTGAATGAACATATTTGCGTGTGTGCATAAGTGTACTTATTCACCTCTTTCTGTCTATGTATGTATGTGTGTGTGTGTGTGTGTGTGTGTATCAAAGGATGTTATAATACTATTCCACATATATAAAAACACCCATACCAATAATCGATCATACCTCCATCATCAGCTGCCCCACGGATATCATTATGCTATCGCCACCTGGGCAGTACAATTCCATCCGGCATATAAACATACACACACACACACACACACACACACACACATATATATATATATTGGATATGCAAAAACTGGAGAAGAATGAAGCTAGTCTGCTCCCATGGGTATGCAGCATCAGTGTACAAGTACAATAAAGTGCAAGTGTACTGAGAGAAAAGTTGACCATAAGAGGAATCAAATGTAGCAGAAGACTACAATGGTTTGGACATGTGATGTATATGAATTAAGACATTTGTATAAAGAAGTGCTGATCACTTAAAGTGGATGGCACCTGGGGAAATGAGAGACCCAGGGAGACATGGGACAAAGTATTGAAGGCTGATCTTCAACTTTTAAACTAGAAATAACAAATAATAGTCCAATGTTTTGTTCACATGCCAAAACAATACAATAATTACAGTAAGGCATAAGCAATGACAACAGCTACACAAACTATGTTAAAAGTAGACCATAAGCTGTGTATAGTAACAGCCTTATATAAATTATGGGAACAATTATAACTCAACCTGTGCAAGTGCCTAAGATAAGTCATGGTAACAATCATATGCAAGATATAGTAAGAACCCCATACGAGTATACTAACAGCTAAATATGAACTGTGATAAGAAACATACAGAAACCATGGTAGAAACAACACTCAAGATATGGTAGCAATGATACTCAAGTTAAACACAACCTAAAGGAGCAAATTATCATTGTCATACATTATTGGCTCTAAATGGGAAAAAAGAGACATTTTACCCCACAAAACCTTGTTAAATCAAAAGCAACATCTGTTGAGAAATTAGGTGGCATTGTTTCCATGGTTTTTCCATAATGAAACCACTTTGGTTATTTGACCAGCACTAATAAAATGATCATTTGGTGGATTACGAGAAAGAGAATAAGATTAGAATTTACATTCGTGGACATAAATCCTCTTTTTAACCGTCAACAAAATTATTTTTAAAACCTTTTCACAATTCAGTTTGTGGGAGGTGGGGGCTTATACTTCACTGTATTCTTAATCACACTTCTGTAAGTTCTTGAACGACTACTACGAGTGATTCTTTATCAAGATCTACATTAGATATATTTAACCCAGCCCTCAGCAACGTTTTAATTGGAACACATCATCCAGTTCCAGGATAAGTCTAAACCATCTCTATTAACTCTTCTTACTTGCATTTAACTGAAGCTTCTTGCATGCAAGTGCCTTGTCAGCTCCCCTGCACTCAATGCATCTTTCATGACTACATATACATTAACATTAAAGAAACTTCTAAACTTCCTTGGCTTATTATCATTAACTGTTTAGCATTTAAACCAGCCACAACCAGCCCAAATATTCTTCTTGTCTTATCTTCAAACTAGCCAGATCTGGATTCTCACACCTACCCAACAATGTCATTCTAACAATGAAATAAACAGCCACATCATCAAAGTCTGAAAGACTACAAGATAATGCATGGGTAATTCAAAACAATGTGAATACATAAGCAGAACATTTGACAGATAGTAATCTGAATGCTAAAGGGTTAAGTTTCAAACTGAAGACCAACAAATACGTGGTCAGTCAACTATAATTAAGGTTAGTCTTTCAAGTACTCTGAAACAATTTCAAACATTTAGAAGACATTTAATAAACATATATATACAAAGGAATAATGCAATAATGATTATCACTTCAAGAAACAAAGCTCAATTCAATTGAACATGTATTTAGTCATGACAATCTCTTCAAACAATGACCTGATGACAACAAGGCTTGCTTTCTGTCAGCCTGTCTTTCTCCATCTTTCTCATTCAAGTGTACACATTTACAGATGTCTGTGCACGCACATGTATGGACATACGTGTGTGCACACAGACAAACGCACACACACATACAAATAATATCCTTGCTAGAGTCTTATAACCAGAAGGATTGTGAGAAATGTTATGTTGCTATGGTCGTATTACTATCTTAGTGATGAAAGACAAGCTGCCAGGAAATATTCTTTCTCTTCCTTCTGAAATGTTATTCCTAAATGAAAGAAAGGGAAAGAATTCCATTGAAATCCTACAGTAATATCTTTGTCTACTACACTCATCTCTATTGCAATATCTACACATTTACATAGTTGAGGTCTATGAAAAAACAAATACATTCTTACGCAACTGATCTGAATGTTCATAGAGAAAGGTGTTGCTTTCCTCTGCCTCCTCCCTCTTTCTTTTCTTTCTATCATTATATACATATAATTCCCCCCTCCCTTTTTTTTCTTGCTTTCACTTCTCTCTCTCTCTCTCTCTCTCTCTCTCTCTCTCTCTATTTCAACAAAACTGCAAACAATTGAAGGCAACTTTTATTTTTGTCTTCTGTCCTCAAATTTTTGCAACTGCCCTCTGCTCATTAGAGAAGAAGGACAATAGTTTGGCAACGAATTGTTGGAGCAAATTATTTCATGAGATAAAGGAATCTACTTAGCCTCTAATCAGCCATGAAATGAGAATGATAACAAGTGCTCAGTGGGGTATTTAATGATCAAAGATGTAGGCTATGCCTTATTTAGAGGCACAATATTACATCTGAGGAAAGATTTCACAACAATAACATCTAAGCTACAGTCAGACACATTTATATGAAGAGATATTGCTGTTGCTTCGAAACATGATACTAAAATGCATTGTATCATCATATATTGCCTTTTAAATTCTTTCTTTTATATAAGATGACTAATTCTTGTAAAAATGGTCCTAGGCACACATATATAGACAAACATACATGCATGCATTCGCATTTAAAAACAGAGACAAGGCTATGGACATACATGGAATATTTCAAGAATACAAACACATATCCACAGCAATGCATAAGACACACACACAAGAACATTAAATATTATGGAACCTGTACGGGTGTGGAGAAAGCACCCAGTACAGTCTGCAAAGTAGTTGACATCAGGAAAGGCATCTAACCATAGAAACTTGCCAAAACAGACCACTGGCGCATGATGCAGCCTCCCACCTCTCCAGCCCTCAGTCATACTGTCCAACCCATGCCAGCATGGAAAACAGACGTTAAAGGATGATGATGATGATTTACAGATAGTTTTTGTGAATATATCAAATGAAGACGGAATCATATTCGACTTGCTAAACAGAAATGGAAGGATCCTAATTCTGTTGCTGAAAATTTCTTCTGAAATGCACAAGCAGGTTGTGAAGGTTAATGTTTGGTAAATCAGGCAAATGTTTATGTCTGATTTGGGATTGGGTTTGTTTGATAAAGTATTTTTTAAAACTCTTTTACTTATTTCACTCCTAGGACAGTGACCATGCTGGGTCACCACATTGATGAGTTTAGTCAAACAAACCAACCCTAGTATTTATATTAACTATATTAACCCTAGTATTTATATTAACTGCATCATTCACACCTGCTAAGTTACAGAGACATTAAAAAACTAATACTGGTTACCAAGCAGTATGGGGGTCAAACATAAAGATGCATCTTCTTTTACTTGTTTCAGTCATTAGACTGTGGCCATGCTGGGCCACTACCTTGAAGAACATTTTTGGTCTTTTATGCTAAATCACTAAATTATGGGGATGTAGACACACCAAATCTGGTTACCAAGTAGTTGTTGGACAACAAACACACACACACATACATACACAAACATATACATACATACACAACAAGCTCTTTCAGTTTCCTTCTACCAAATCCACCCACAATGATTTGGTTGATCCGAGGCTATAGCAGAAAACACTTGCCCAAGATGCCATGTGGTAGGACCGAACCCAGAGCCATATGGTTGGGAAGCAAGCTTCTTACAACACAGCATGTCTGCATCTGTAAATGCATGCATACATAAATACAGGTTAGGCTTCTACACATCCTCCATCGACAAATTCACTCACATGGCATTCATCGCCCATGCAACAGAAATAACAGGAAAAAACTTGCCCAAGGTACTGTACTGTAAGATTGAACTTGAACCTATCAGGTTATAAACAAAACCTCTTAATCACAGCCATGCCAGCACCTGTATACTTTCTATTCATTCTTTCTTTCCATTCCAGAGCAGTGTTTTACAATAATCTAATGCGTCATAATGTATATATTACTTAATATCTCAGGCTGCGAACTGGTAGAGCCGTTAGCATGCCGGACGAAATGCTTAGCAGCATTTTGTCCATCTTTACATTCTGAGTTCAAATTCCACTGAGGTTGACTTTGCCTTTCATCCTTTTGGAGTGAATAAAAGGACTGTTGTTAACCACAATCAATAACCTGAATCATATTCAATGAAAGATCTTCACACCAATTGACTCAGATTCACCAAGTAACACACTGAAGGAATTAGCCAAGAAAATATACCGTTTCTTTGCTTTCCCACTTCTGTAATAGCTTTTTGTCCAAATAAATGCACATTATACAACTCAAGCTGAATCTGATACACCCACCCCCACACACTTCACTAATTCTTATTAGTTGTCCCAGGAATGTCGGTGCTTGCACTCTCTGCAATTATATGCCTGTCTTTCTTTTCTTTTTTTTCCCCATCTCTTCTCACCCTGACACACTTCGCTATTTCTCATTTTGTCTCTCACCAAACATTGCGGTAAAAACTTTTCCAAACTTTGCAGTATACACTCACCCAATTCTTCCTCAATTAACCAAACTCACCTGGATCAATCCATTCTCATGCTTTCATCTAAAGAAATCAAGTTACAGAAGCTAAAGCTGAATATAAACTACATCAACTTCACCTATCTGAGGTAGACTATAAAAATTAGGAGGACCACTCCACTTCCGCCAATTAAATAATAATAAGAAGAAGAAGAAGAAGAAGAAGAAGAAGAATAGCCAGAGCAAGTGAAATCAAGAGTTCTGTGAATTGCAATGAAAATAATAATAATAAAATTAGACAGAGTATCCGATATAGTAGTTCAGCATTGAAAAAGTGAATCTAAAAGAACTAATTAGGTTACACAGTCTGCACAATTCAATGCATAACCAAACCATCTGTTTCTCATAATGATTATATATGGGTCTCACAGTGAAGGAAAACATGTTTTTCCTCATAGAATACCAAATGATAGCTTAGTTATACAGTTAATTGATAATGGCTTACATTATCTACCTTTTATATACAAGACATCACAAAATAGAAGACAATATCTTTTTTTTTTTCCCAAAACATATATTTGCATTGGTTCATGTGAAAGGAGACTAGTTGTTTTATTTCTTTGTCTTATTTCATTTCGTTTCTATGTAATCATTCGCGATTTTTGTTTTTTCTTTTATATATTTTTTTTTAAATAGTTGATTTTATTCTTACTCAGCAAATACTTAAGTGAGACATATCAATAGTAAACAGAGAATGCTAGCGAATAATAATAGCAGGGTGAAGAAATTAGTTATGTTGACAGCATGACCTTTAAATTTTGACTTTCTTTTCTAAGTAACAGAAACAACTAGTATAACATTACGAAGAGTTCTACTGTTATCTCTTCGGTCTAACTGGTGAGTGGGACATAAAGAAAATTGAAAAATCATCAGCATACACAAAGGAAATATTAGGTTTAATTTCAAACACACAGCATCTTTGTGAAAGTAGATGAATCAAATTTCTTATACATTTCTATTGATAAATATCAACTGAAATTAGAGACCAAGGCACTATTTGTTGTGTCTTTTTTTTAATAAACAAAATGTCAAAAATATAAATGTGCTAGTTATATTAGTTACATAGGCTATGATGAATAATTATCATTTATTACTTTATATCCCACCTTTGGGTCAAGATCAGTGTATCATCTTTTAATGGATGGTGAACAGAAACGGCTTAAAGAGTTCAGTGACTGAAATTGGATGTTTTACCCTTTTTTTTTTTTTTTTTTTTGCATTATTCAAACTTCATCTATTTCACAAGACAAAGAATAACAATGTGGTAGGTCTTGCATACATTAAATAATTAGGCAAAAAATGTTAATCACCTGAGAGTATCGAAATAACTAGAAGACAAAAAAAAAATTCTCACTAGCACTGTTGGAACGTTTTGGAAAGAAGGAAGATAACTCCAATAAGTTCAGCTGATCACAATTTCTAAACAAAAGAGACAATGTAGATTGGAATGAGAAAGAAGAGATACAACAATCACTTCACTAACTGAATCAACACTGAGAATAACATCGGAAATAATATTTTAGCATCTAAGACATAAATAAGAAATGAAACATTTTGCAGAGTCCAACCAAACTAGAAACTCTAATGCCATACAGATGACATCCTAAAGACACCACTGATTTATTCATATCTTAATCAAGAATCTTCGAACTTGTGAACTTTTCTCTAAACAGTTCCTAATCCTTATTATCTGAAAGCTATATGTCAGCAGAGAGAGCCAACAAAGTACAGAACCAACTAAGATGCTTAAGAATAGGAAAAGCTTACTTTGTACATTGTTGAAATCTATGTTAATTTTAAACTCTATTCTCATCACATGGGATTGATAAAATGTTAATAATATTTAATGTCTTTGAGGCGGTGAACTAACAGAATCATTAGCAAGCTGAGATTCTGAGTTCAAATTCCAATAAGGTCATCTTTGCCTTTCACCTTTTCAGGATTGATAAAATAGGTAGCAGTTTAACACAGGGGTTGATGTAATCAACTTACCCCTACCGTTGAAATTGCTGGCCTTGTGCTAAAATTTGAAACCAATATTAACAGTCTTTAAATTGTTGGCATCCTTTTGTCTCGGGAGACAATGGAGTTGCACATAAACTAATCCAGTCTGGTTTTTGCATTTCCTGTCCTCTCCAGTTTCCTCTCCAGTTTTGCACAGGCCTGGGCTAGATGTAAGGAAATCCTGGATAGCCCAATCGTCATGATCCCTCTCTCGACCTTGCTGATGTAGTCCAAAGGAGTGCAGAGCATTACGTTTGGCACCAGCTTGGCTGCAGGAACTGCCGGAAGAGTGTCGAGTCGAACACTAAACTGCCTACGGGGCTCCACTCCAGATTTCTTTGAAGGTTGCCTCCTTTCCATAACCCTGGATAGGGGCCTATACCGGGTGCTGTCAGCCAGAGCCAGCTGGGCCCAGGACTCCTGTCAGGCAGGGTCATCACTCCCTGAAGTAGTGAAGAAAATCGCTACCCACTACCTAACTGTCTTTAAATACACATATAGAATCAAACCAGACATGATTTTTATTAAAATGGATATAAAAAATGCACTAGCAATGTAAGGCAAACATTCTTCTTGCAAACAGCAGTTTAAAGAATGGTACATTACTTCGTTTATTTAAGTTGCTCTTACCAAAACAACAGAAGCAACAACCATTTCAGAAAAATCATTCAAAGCTGCAAACATTCAGCCAACAACAAAACATCTGTATAGTCACTCAACTTGCTGGAAATAGCAGCCGTATCATTTCCGTATCACACACACACACTACTGCCAGGAAAGACATACACCGGATACACTTGCCTGAATAAAAAGGATGTTTTTGGTCACACAAACACCATCTATCATCAAAGGTGTGTTCATTCAACCTGAACAGAACCAATAGGAAACAACAACAGTACAAACATTGAGGGCAAGACACTCAGTTCTCCTTCCCCTGCCATCATATTCACACTGGACACATTTCTCCTGATAACAGTGGCATGGTAGAGTCAGAGGTAATAGATTCAGGTTTTGTAACCAGGAATTACAAAGCAAACAGAAGAAGAACATTCATGTTTGTAGAAGTAAGACATCTTTGTTGTTCATATTTAATGGTGGAATTCTTTTACTCTTTTACTTGCTACAGTCATTTGACTGTGGCCATGCTGGAGGTTTAAATTTCTGAATTAATGCAGGAGTTTATTAATTTAAAGAGTAAAAATTAAACCAAATTTGTGTATATAGCTATACTATATAGACAAGGGCAGTAGAAAGAAAGTGTATCAAAGCAAAAACCAATAACTACATCACAAATAATCAAACAAAAGAAAAAGGGGAAATACAGAAATAGACCAATATATTCACAGGCCATCAAGGGAGCCTCCAACCACATGGTTCCAGGTTCAGTTCCACTGTGTGGCACCTTGGGCAAGTGTCTTCAGCTATAATCCCAAGCCAACCAAAGCCTTGTGAGCCCATTGTGTGTGTGTGTGTGTGTGTGTGTGTGTGTGTGTGTGTGTGTGTGTGTGTGTGTGTGTGTGTGTGTGTCTTTGTCTCTCACCACTGCTCAACAACCAGTGCTGGTGTGTTCACAACCCCATAACTTAGCAGTTTGGCAAAAGGAACTGATAGAAATAAGTCCTGGGGTCAATTTATTTGACTAAAACTTTTCATGGTGGTACCCCAGCATGGCCACAGTCTAATGACCGAAACAAGAGATAAGAGATGATAAGAGAGGAAAAACAAAGAGAAAGGAAAGATGCAGATAACAAGGAAGTTCGGACCAACATGAATCTGGTGCTGGGAAAGGTGTTCTAAGTTTCTTTAAGACAGTAGACTGTAATGAGAGGAAAGTTGCTGCTATTTCTAGAAAGACAAGAGAGAACATGGAGGCTGCCTTAATGGCAAGTGAATATATTGGTCAAACTGAGAGGTCAGCTAGCACCACATTAGCATGAGGCATCATTTCACCAGACTAGCTTTAAAGCTGGTAGTAAACACATACACTGGATCACTAATAGCTCACATTCACTCCACCCCCAGCACCGACTTTCTTCTCTTACCCATATACAAAATGCTATGGTGGAAGAGGTGTTGGTAGAACATGATTAATACTTATAGATTAATTACTATTTAGTTGTAATTGTCAGAAGATGTAAACAATCTTTAATTATCATTTTGACAATTATCCTACCACACTAATTCCTAGTTAGAACAACAATACATTCATCATTATTAGTGTCTTTGTTTTGTTACCTCTTGTTTGCTTATTTTTTCTTTTTTTTTTTCTTTCTCTTCAGTTCTTCACACTAGAAAGAATAGCAACATACTGGAAATAGAATAAAATATCCACATTTTCAAAGATTACAAGAATCGCATTCTCTAAATTGTTTCCACTAGGAAAAGCCCACTTTTCTTCTCCAAATCTCCACCTACCACAAACATAAGCATTCCACTACATTCTTAAGATGCCTTGTTTTAACAGACACATTCTTACAAACACACACAATGAAAGAACAAGCACACACACACACACCACTTTTTTAAAACAAAAGCTTTGTTAACTAACAGCCAGTTGCTTCTAAATTAACAATATATATACCCTTATAATGAAACACTGGCTAGCTAGAAGTTAATACATGATATAATAAGAGAGAGAGAGAGAGAGAGAGAGAGAGAGAGAGAGAGAGAGAGAGAGAGAGAGAGAGAGAGAATAAAGAAGGCACCCAAAGGTGAAGGTGATTCACTAGAGGTAAGTAAAAAGGAGAAAGGCAGAAAATGATAAATGGTCTTGCTAGGCAACCATGAATCTTCACTGAACACCCACATCGTCATGCAGCATATTCACAACAGTAAAGTTATCAATAGCAAGCCTGTAAGGACAGACAACTTGTCGTCTGTCACTGAAGATTAGGGATGTAGTAGATGGAAAAACAGAGAGTGGAACTCAGAGCGAATGAAACAAAGAGAAGAACTTGAGATAAATTAAAGGATATGAACAAGACAAGTTTATTAATGATCTATAATTTTAAATACAATTAGCAATTATGCATATATACATGAGGAGAAGAGAATATGTATGTAATAAAAGTATGCCTCCAGGTAGGAGTTTTTGACATACTTAGAAAATATCAAATTATTATGTATAAGTGTGCATATGCGAATATATATTTGTGCAGAAGGCTGGGAGTCTGAATGCAGACATGTATTCCTTCATTAAACATGTGTGAATGTATATTGCCTGCATTGCTAAATGTTAAGGAAAATATTCTGCTACACTTTTCAAAATGTAAAAATGCATCCTATTTAATCATATAAACATTCTCATACAAAAATGCATATTAAATTTGTAGCTTTTTTCTTTGTTTCTTTTTTATTTTATTTTTTATCTTTTTACTTGTTTCAGTCATTAGACTGCGACCATGCTGGGGCACCACATTGAAGAAGTTTTAGCCAAATTTATCAACTCTAGTATCTATTTCTCCTTCCTAAGCCTGCTACTTATCTTATAGGTATCTCTTACCAAACTGGTAAATTACAAAGACATAGACACACCAAGACTGAGGGACAAACACACACACACACTTCTTTCAGTTTCTGTCTACCACATCCACCCACAAGCCATTGATCGATCTAAGGCTATAATAGAAGACAATTGCTGAAGGTGCCATGCAATAGGATTGAACCCAGAACCATGTGGTTGTGAAGAAAACTTTTTACCATACAGTTATGACCTATATTTCAGAAAAAAGGAAACAAAACATTGTGACATTCATAGGTTCATTAAAAGCTTTATCAATTAAAGCGGTAAGTCCTCAGCAGAAAGTATAAACCAAGTTACTAATCTCGACTAGTCATGTGCTCAGAGTATATTGCAAAGTATTGATAACAGATATGTAATGAAACATTAAATAGGATTGTTGATATACTCTGATACACACACACCCACACATGCACACAGGTGCTGACATGACCAAATGGTTAAAGAACTTACTTCACAACTCCATAGTTCTGGGTTTAATCCTAAGACATTGGTACTTTGGGCCAATGTCTTCTATTATAGACTGACGCTACCCAATGATAAGAGAGTGGAATTCAGTCAAACTTTGCATTAGGAGTAAACAACCACCATATACATACATATATATATATATATACATATATATATATATACATATATATATATATACATATATATATATATACATATATATATATCAGTTTAGGCACCAGAATTAAGTATGGTATTATCCATTTAATTAAGCAATGTGAACATCGTTTATTAAATGGAGTCGCATGAAACGATCGTACTGCATTAACTTTGAATATCCTTGTTGCTTATTTTGACTATATATACGATGATGATGATGATGATGATGATATATATGTATACACACACACACACACACACACACAAATATAATGTGTTCACCTATATGTGTATACATATCAGAAGCTCCGTTGAAGCTATAAGGTGTTACTCAAGTACTCAACTTTAAGTCCACTGCATCTCACAGCAGAAACGGCTGTAAGCTAATGAAGTTCTTAAGATAATCATTTATTCCTTTGTCATCACTTTTTCTTATATACATACAGATATATATATATATACACACATACACACACATTTGTGTATATATTTATGTAAAAATGTGTGTATGTGTGTGTGAATATACATTTATACATATAGACACATGCATACATGACAATGAATTTACTATTTTTGTTAGGTGCAGCCACATTTGTGAGGTTAAGAAGTTCATTGCATAACCACAAGGTCTTAGATTCAGTCTTACTGCATAGAACATTGGGCAAACGTCTGCCAAAATTGCCTCTGACCAACTGATGCTTGGGAAATAAAATTGGGAGACAGACACTGTACGAAAAGCCATCACATGTGTAAGTGCATGCCTGAAGGTGTGTATCAGAGGTATCGCTTTTACTTCTTGCATGAGATCACCTGAGTGAGAGAAACAGTGCCATTGAGTTCACATTTCTGGTGAATATTACCCTGGCCCATGGCTCAGCAATCTTGAAATAGTGAAATAAAAGCTTCTTTGCTTTTATAAAAGAGGAAAGGGTTGATGACAAGAAAAGCATTCATCCATGAAAATACTACTGATGGAAACCTTGTGAGTGGACTCAGTACAATGAAACTGAAAAGAATCCAGTGTGTGTGTGTGTGTGTGTGTGTGTGTGCGCATGCTTTACCTTCTCTTTGCCTTGACATTGTGTGATAGTTGTAAACAAGTGCCTCTGTCATACAAGCAGTCTCCTTCATTTGCAACTGTCCATAAAGACATGTCTCATGATAGGGAAATATTACTTTCTTTGGAAAAACGTGATGATTGGTTACAGAAAGACCATCTATCTGTCCATAGATCCAACTCATATGAACATGGAAAGATGGACATTAAAACAATGATGATGATGATGATGATATAGTCATCATTTTTATGTCTACTTTTCTATACTTGTCAGACAGAATCTCTTGAAGCAGATTTTCAAAATTCGGATGCCCTTCTTGTCACCAGACCTAATCTGTTTCCAAGCAAAGTAGGAAGATAGAATGATCTAAAATTTATTCTGTAAAGAATTTATTTTTTTCTAAATTTTACAAACATAAAAATGTATTTCTGCAAAATTTCATCAAAAAGTATGCATTTCTGAAAAATTTAAGAGAAAAGTTGGGAGGGGGGATGTTAACATAATTGCAACATACATCATTTCGAGCGTGGCTGTTTCCAGTACCCGCCTGACTGGCCCTCATGCCAGTGGCACATAAAAGCACGCACTACACTCTCTGAGTGGTTGGCGTTAGGAAGGGCATCCAGCTGTAGAAACTCTGCCAGATCAGATTGGAGCCTGGTGCAGCCATCTAGCTCACCAGTCCCCACTCAAACCGTCCAACCCATGCCAGCATGGAAAGCAAACATTAAACGACGATGATGGTGATGATGATGATCCTTAAAAGGTATCTCTACAATATTTCGTCAAACAATATGCATTTTTCAGAAGTTACACCAAAATAAACTAAGAGCTGGATGGAGAAACACAAGTTAAATACTAAACTATTTCCTTTTAGGTTAAAAGTACCTTTTCTAAACCAATGAAAGTTATATCATGTGTGTATGTGTGTTTGAAGCTCCATCATTTAAAATAAACATATAGTGTTCTTTTATAAATTTATTTTTTAAACCATTTGAACAAAAACTGTGAAATTAAATGAAACTTTACAGCAAATGACAGTTTCATTTTGATCACAATGCCTGCTACTCCAGCCACAATAATTATGATTTTTTCACTTTCCCTGATCTACAAATGCTGACTGCTACCTGCTTCATTTCCATCTGTCATTCAGTCATCCTCTACCAAATGCAACAACAAACAAAACCAACATTTGCATTTATTGTGTGTGATTGTACCTTAAAGCATGTCATTGCCTATTTAATGTGGACAGTTTACTTCGATCTACATTTATAAGATCTAAGATTCCACTAGAAACCCAGAAAGAGAACAATTTTCATCATAAATTCCTTGATTTCGATATATACCAGCAATGTATTTGTTTGCATCTATCTAAATTTACAAATACAAACATACATGGAAACAGTATTTTAAGAAAACTCATTTACAAAAATAAGCTATTTCTCTTCTTGATTGTAATAAAGAGATTACCTATCATCTTCTCTTTGACCTATTTCCCAAAATATGCATCAAGGATAATTTTCTTCTCAAACACTCTGTAGATATGTACTAAGCAAGCTTAACATTGATAAATGCAAATTATATTTATACAGCAAAATGATAATGCCTGGTGCAACATCAACATTTTCAGTGGGGCAATTTTCCTGATTACACCTATCATGGCAGTTCTCGCGATAAGGGCTTTATAGAGTAAAGTGTGTGTGTGGTGGTGGGGAGAGAGATCAGATATTCTACAGATAAATATGTATTATATGATGTTATGTTGTAGCACACATGCTTTTAAGTGAAATAAGTACCATATCATAGAAATGTACTATTTGGTTTCCAAATTGATGCTTCAAACAGTTTCTAATCAATAAAATGTAGTTTACAAATTGAAAAACAAGATATTTTAGTAAAACAAAAAGTATTAACATCAAGTGAAAATAATGAAGCCTGTTAGGAATGAATAACGTGTGTGTGTGTGTGTGTGTGTGTGTGTGTGTGTGTGTGTGTATGAGCGTGCGTGTGTATGAGTGTGCATTCATTCACGAATATATAATTCTGTATTGTGTATAGAAATAGATTAACAAATTTGAACATGACAAGATTTTCCTGTAAATGTAAAGAGAACATACATGTATATTTGTGCATGTAGATGCATATTTATATTGCATCTGATAGGAAGAACCATAAAAATTTGTGTATATAATGGGGAGGAGAGTAGCAAGGGATGCTGAAAAAGAGGAGGAGGAAGAGGTGGACATGGGGAAGAGAAGGAGGGAGAAGTAAGGACAAGAGAGAGAAGAAGAGAAGAAGGGAAGAAAAAGAAATTTAGAAACTAAGAGATAGAAAGAGGGAAAGAAGGAGAAAATGAGAGAGTGAAGGAGTGGTCGGGAGAGAAAGAGAAAAGATGGAGAGGGGGGAGTGAGGGAAAGAGAGAGAGAGAGATGTATGACCTGCAAGATAATTATCCTTTAAAAAATTCTTGTGAAGAGAGCTCTAATGACCTCACAAGGTCATCAGGTCATGACATTTGATGTGCAGCTGTACAAGCTTTTCTTCTAAATGATGTGCACTTACACTAGGAACCAGTCCTTTCTCCTTACTCTTTCAATTAGACTTGTAGACAAATGCAAAATCACTATCATCATCATCATCATCGTCATCATCACCATCATCATCATCATCATCGTCATTACTGCAGGCACAGCAACAGCTGCCACCACCACCACTGTTTAACCAGTAATTGTTACCACCACCACCAACACCTTCACTACCATCACTCCTATATTACTGTTCCAACTATCAGCAGAGTCAACAAAACTTATAAAATCTAAATTGACCTTCCAAAGAGATTATGGTTAAAATATTTTGCAGCAGTACTGTTGCACTTTCATATTTTAGTTTTATTACGAAAAATAATGAGGATACAACAATTGGTAGAGCAATATTATAAGTTGACGTATGTAGGAAAGATGCCAGGCCTTAATGATGAAAATTAGGTGAAAAAATGCTTGTATACATAGAAGAAGCAGAAGGGGAAAATGTGAGAAATGCTGAGGCCAAATGTCAGGGTGCCTAAGATAATATTCCAAAACATGGAAACAGTTTTGGATAAACTGAATAGAAAATCAGTCCAACATACCAGGATGAACATTAAAACATGAGAGATGAAATATAGAAGGA
Organism: Octopus bimaculoides; assembly: GCF_046866305.1. Lineage (NCBI taxonomy): Eukaryota > Metazoa > Mollusca > Cephalopoda > Octopoda > Octopodidae > Octopus > Octopus bimaculoides. The sequence continues at coordinate 127,404,161 of NC_142932.1, read as the reverse complement.
CATATTTGATAACGATAGTAACAATAAGTTATCCGAAGGCCATGTGGTTAGGAGATTTGCTTGGTAATAATGTGGTCCTCAGTTCAATCCCACAACATAGCACCTTGCACCAATGTCCTCTACTGTAGCCTCAGATTGACAGAAGCATTGTGAGAAAAATTTGACAAACAACAACTACACAGAAGTCTTTTGAATGTGTGTGTATGTGTGTGTGTTTTTTATTGGGGGGGGGGGGGGTAGTGGATTGAAAAATCACTGGTTGGTTTTGATTGGTCAAGGACCACAACAAAGGACACCTTCCAAAAGTCCCATGCGGAGAGCCTGAACTCAAAACCAAATGGTTGAGAAGGAAACTTCTTAATCACACAACCATGCCTGTACCTTTGAGCATGGAAGAGAGACAAGGAGAGGGAGGGAGGGAGGGGGCACATGTATACACATATACATACACCAATATATCTATATAAGCACTTAATACATAATGATTAGTTTGACAATATATCTGGTTTTGCCAATGGCTCTTCAGGAACGAAAGAACAATATTTAGAGAAACTAATTTTAAGTTACAATTTGCAAGAATGAAACACTAAAATTATAAATACACACACACACACACACACACACACACACACACACATGCATAATCCCATATGCACATATGGTTAGGTATATGGACACATTTGTACACCTGCACACAAAACTCACACTAACGTACATACACATCTATACAAAAGTGTATACATATAAACAACGATGCTCACATAGTTATACAAAGATTTCTCATTATCCATTCAGCTTATCTAAGCATCAACAACACACAGATAATTGACTCTCATTCATTTATCCACTACTCACCTCTTCCCCTACCCTCACCAGTTACTTCCCTACTTTACACACTTCATTGTTCCTGTTCTTTCCTTCATTCTTTCTTTCAAATGTTTTCATTCACTTCTCTATTTAAATCCTCATTCTTTGTATCTATTTTACATGTATATATATATATATATATATTTCTATATATATATATATATATATTGTTTTAATTTTATTTTGTATTATAATTTTATATTATATATATTTATATCTATATTTTATATTGTCATAGTTTATAATTTTATATTTTCAAAATTACATATCTTAAATGATAATATATTTTTACATAATTTATATTTTCATATTTCCATATTTTTATATAATATACACATTAAAATTGACTTCTGTTTATATATATATATATATATACACACAGATACATAGGAGAGAGAGAGAGAGAGTGCAAAATATAGATGTCTATTGCCTCGAAGTATAAACATATATGTTTTGGTGTATATGAAAATGAATATCTTGTAAATTTTCTGCTAAACCCGTACAGATATACACATACCTACATCTATAAAAAAAGAAATAAAAAGAGATTCATATAATTCAATCCATACCATAGTTTAATATGTGCATGTGTTTATTATATATATATAATGTGTGTATATATATATAAACTTAGATATGTTTTGACCAAAGATTGGTCCAAGCCATGTCTAACTTAATAGCACCACCTGATAGGATTATCTAAATCCTTTTTAAGTCAAGTTTTGTTTATGGTCCATTCAAATAGTGAGTTCTTGTTGAGTGAGTTGTATCCAGATATGGGTGGCTTATCTGGTATTCCTTGAAGAAATTTGTCCAGACTCCATTTAAAGATGATAGGATCCTTTTCCTCTTTAATCAGTTTTGGGACAATGTTAAACAGGGCAGGGCCTGTTGAGGAAAAGAAATGTACCTATATGTTGTGACCCTGAATTGGGCAGGGGATGTATGGCCCATGGTCCCAGCCTTGGATGAACCTTGAAACAAATGTTCCGGTTGTTTGGGCAATGCTGGCGGTATATTCTCCACATCGTACAGATGATGTACCACCCACGGCGGCGCTGGAGAGAGTATAGCTTCAAATCCACTCACAAAGCTTTGGTTGGCCCAAGGCTATAGTAGAAGATACTTCCCCAAGGTCCATGCAGTAGGACTGAACCCGGAACCATGTGGTTGGTAAGCAAGCTATATATACATATATGCACCTATATATATATATATATATATATATTCCCATGCCAGTGGCACATAAAAGCACCATCCAAACTTGGTCGATGCCAGCCCCCTCTGGCCCCCGTGCCGAAGGCATGTAAAAAGCACCCACTACTCTCTCGGAGTGGTCGGCATTGGGAAGGGCATCCAGCTGTAGAAACACTGCCAGATCAGATTGGAGCCTCGTGCAGCCTCCTGGCTTCCCAGACCCCAGTCGAACCATCCAACCCATGCCAGCATGGAAAGCAGACGTTAAACGATGATGATGATGATGATATATATAAAGAAGATATCACTACAGGAGTATGGCTAGTATGAAACCCCTGTTTGATTTTACATTAGAACTTTAATATCAATATTTTATTTTATTTATTCACTGGATTTCCGTTTTCTGTGATAATTAATATAGAAAAATTAGTTAAATTAACACTGTGCCGTAATCATTTTACAAATGATTAGAACATAGTATTTACCACAATTATTAAAGAAAAACCCTCTCAGAGACATTAGTATCAACTTGTATAATGATAGAAGTTAATCACTAGATATCCAATTGGATAGTAATAATCTAGAAAAGTAGAGACAAGACACAATGATGTCAGACGTAACACCAAATCGCTCATGAAATGATACGATACAAACTAATAGACATTCTGTATAACAGATGTCTCTAGTCCATTTCAATACGGAAAGAGACAATGAAAGGAACAATTGTCATAGTGGACATGGTGGTGGTGGTGTTGGTTCGTGTGCAAAAAAAAAGACATGACATGATTCATTTTAATGGATGTGAGTAATGTTGGTGTTTAGGCATTATTAGATTGCTCAAACTTGAATGCTTCAGGCAAGGAGCCTCCTTTTGAGAATGAAATAACATAGATTTAGCTTTTGTTCAGAGAAGAATAACTTAGAACATGTTTTTTGTTTTTTGTTTTTTTAAACTTTAATACAGAAATTATTTTTTCTCTATCATGGACCAGCACTTGTCCCATCAAAATCTAGAGCTTAACTTTGATCATTAAGGAATGTATAGAAGGTCATTGTTAGAACATAAGAGCTTCTTATCTCCATCAGAATGACTCAGGCCTTATAGATTAAGATATGACTATGTAAAATTGGCAACATAACATACGCCTGAAGGTTTGTAGATAAACCAGTTGCAACTATTTATATATAAAAATGAATAGAAAAGTAAACAGTGCAACATTTTTCACAATGCCTGCACTAAGAATTCTTCTAACAAAGAGCAACAGTTTATTGGAAATATGGGTAACATGTATTAGCGTTTCCACAAATTCTATAAATTCTAGTCTATTGAAAATATTGCTGATAATGTCCAGCCTGACCCCTGCCGTTTGTTATGAATAAGAAATTTATTCCCACATCTTAATCTAACGTAGTTCATAAAGAGCATCTTTCCATTGCAGTCATTACCCAGTCGTTATTCACAACAGGCCAGGACTGTGTATAATGGCAAACAAATCATTGTACATATGTAGAACCAAATACAGGAATGAGTCAAAAGAATTATAACAAAGCAGGATGTCTTGAATCACACATCACTGCCCACCACCCTACCATCTGATCTGTACTTTCTATTTACCTACCCACCCACCCACTAGCCCTTACCTGGCATCCACCAGACTCAAGAAATCTGTTTGGCGACCTGCTAGCTGTCTTCATACACACTCCCTATTATCCTTACGCTTTCCAAGCAACTGCTATTCAAAGAAATTGGTGGTTAGGAATATATATATATATATATATATATATATATATGAATGTATGTATATGTACATACACTCACGAAAGAAAGAAAACTAAGGGGAAAAAATGATTCAACTTGTTTTGCATTGACAGTACAAGACCAAGTCAATACCACAGCAGACAGGGAAGTTAAACACACCGAAAGAGACAATCTATTGCATCATCTCTTTCCAAATAGACAGCTAGCCTAAGATAGGATGCAAACAGAATATTACAAAAGAGAACCTGATTGCTGTCTGAATAGACGATGTGCATACAGTCATGCATGAGTGCATTGTCCTGTACAGGCAGGCAGTTTACATATTCACAGTAACATACATACACTATCTTACTAATACATGCTATCATTAGTACACATACGGACAAAAGTACATTGCAGTTTTCTTTAGCATCCCTATGAACGAATTGTAAGGAGGCAAAACAGATAGGGATGGGATTCCCATTTATGAATATACTGGTATTTAAGTAGGGACATGAATAGATTTTAAGTGAACTGGTAGAATATAGGCTGATTACATTTCCCCATATGATATAGATATATATATATATATATACTTCATTTAAAAGCAGCAGAAATATAACAAAAGCTGGTACTCAGGGTTTCACATTCCCGTTCATCAGACAGTTTTGTTGAAAAAAAAAAAAAATTGACCCTTTTTTTTTTTTAACAAATCTGTCTGACGAACAGGAACGTGAAACTCTAAGTAACAGCTTTTGTTATACTTCTGCTGCTTTTAAATAAAGCAAATTACTCTACCTCTGGTATTTGAGTACTCTTTTTCCCACCTTGTTTCACATTTATGTGCTTACTCCAGTATATACATAAAGCATACAAGGGAGTGAGGTTTACAAACATCCATAAACAGAAACTATAAAAGAAAAGAAAAGACAAAACATTTTCATAAATATCTTTGAAAACTGATGGAAAAGACAACAAAAAAAAAGTGACAGAATGAAACTGCAATGGGGCACTGCAATGGGGCACTGCAATAGACAGCCGAGGAACATGAGTGTAACTCAATGACAGTAGTGATGATGAGTAGAGTGTTAATGTTGAAGATAATGTCTGTGGAGGTATGTATGGTTATGGAGGGAAGGGGATGGATATTATAGAGATGGAATCTATTAAATGGATTCTCTCAAATCAGTAATGTTCATGAATGACAAACCCTCTAGAACAATATCCCTTAAAACCCACTGAAGATAGAACAGCAAATAGATAGAAAAATAAGTGACTTAGACTTGATACGGGTTCCACAGATATTTGGTAAATAGAAGACCTGTTCTTGTACTAAAAGTACCGTACAGTTCTGTCACAAGTCATAACGTAACATTTCTTAGTTCTTACCTGCAGTTACGTATTTTGTTCAGCTACACTTACAAACTGAGAACTAAGATAGTCTTATTTATATTTGAATTTTATTTATGTAGACCATGTAAATTTAAAATAATTTTTCATGAAGCATGAACAAAAGATAGATACATATTATCCTAAATCATTCACTAGTTCGCACTTGCTTTCAAGAGATTTACTGAAAGCGATTCTGTTGCTTTCAACATCAGCAAAGCTTTCAATTATGCATGGCATGCAAATCTACCAAAAGCGTCTGTCCAGCAGCTCTGCTTCTCCATTCATGCCTTGTATCAGTAGCTTCCTACCATCATCATACTTATAGCAACATGTTACAAGTAAGATCCTCACAGACCAGCGAATCTTTTATTTGTTTCAGCCATTTGACTGTGGCCATGCTGGGGCACTGCCTTGAAGAAGCTTTAGTCGAATAAATCGACCCCAGGACTTTAATTTTAAAAAAAGACCAGGTACTTACTCTGGCAGTCTTTTTTGCCGAAATACTAAGTTACACATCAACACTGGTAGCCAAGCAGTGGTGGGAGACAAATGCAAAGACACACACATACATATATATGCAGTAGGCTTCTTTCAGTTTCTCTCTACCAAATCCACTCATAAGGCTTTGGTTGACCAAAAACTATAGCAGAAGACATTCAAGGTGTTATGCTGTAAGAATGAACCCAGAACCATGTAGGTGGAAAGCAAGCTTCTTACCAAACAGCCACACCTGCGCCTAGGGCTCAGTTTTTTTGTCCACACTTTTCCTTTTATACATCAATGACATATTTGCCATCAGTTCTAACAATGCCTCCCCATCCCCACTCCAACCTGATGATACTACCTGTCACTCTTCATTAATCTCTTCAACCAAGTATCATCCACATCCAAATTAGATTCCTTACACCTGGCTCTGCATTAGCGTGAAGCACAGATCCCATCATACTTCCCCTAATGTTATTTTCCTCCAACTTCAATAAGAGACAATCACTGCCTACAGCTATCCCTGTCCCTCTATCACACTCCAACCTCTCACCTGGCACACAGCCACTTCTCTTAGTTCTTCTCCCTCTCTCAGGTGAGATGTCCTTGTCATGCAAGCCACTTTGCGACCCCATGCGTACTGGTGCCATGTTAAAGGCACCCATGCTGGCACCATATAAAGAGTATCTGTGCTGGCACTATGTAAAAAAAACACCAGTGCCAGTGCCATGTAAAAGGCACCTGTGTTGGTACCGCATAAAAAGCACAGGTGCTGGTCCCACGGATATAAAGACCCTTGTACACTCTGTAAAGTAGTTGGCATTAGGAAGGACATCCAGCTATAGAAACCATGCCAAAATGGACAACTGGAGCCTGATGATGTCTTCTGGCCTGCCTGCTCCTGTCAAACCATTCAACCCATGCTAGTATGGAAAATAGATGTAAAATGATGATGATGATGATGATGATGATGATGTAAAGAAACATGAACACTGCACATCTATAACCCTCAGGTTTGTTTTAAATAATTGCCCTTACAATCACAGATCTCTTTGGGAAAAAGCAAACCCTCAGCATAACAAAGACTGCATCACTGAGACTTGTCTTGTACTTCAAAGATAGAAATTACTTCAGCTCCAAACTACTGACTCTCTGCAAAACTCATTTTAGAACTGCAATGCAGCACTGCTCCTACATCTGAGACAACACTGCTTCTTTACTCACAGAGATCTTAGAATGCATCCAAAGAAAGGTTTGGCCCATAAGTATGCCATCTCTTCTCTCTACTTTTTCTTTCTTTCTTCCATTGGAGTGGCCTCTGTTTCTTGAAAGTGGCTGGTCCCATGCCATAACCATTCACTTATCTCTCTTATCCTGTAATCTATATTGTCGCAATTCTCATATCTCTGTGCTAACCATTATGCTCTCTCTCTCTCTCTCTCTCTCTCAAATATCAGCCTTCAAGAGTTTCCTGTTTGCATACCTGTTCAACAACCATCAGCTTGCAACTATTCAAGTAAAATGCTAAATATATCAGTCCCCAGTTCTAAACCAAACCAACAAAAAGAAATAATTATTGCTCATCCCTTCTACTGCCATTTTAAAATTTAAATTTCTTGAACAACATTTTGAATTTTTATCAGAAATTATCAATATTTGACCTTTGAGAATTTCATAAGTGTAGAGACAATCAGCAAAAATACAGAACAAACAAGACATTAATATTCTCATACAGACATGAGGAAATTTCAGGGAGCTTGGAGGTGAAAATCTTTTAGCCACTTATCATGTATCATAGGAAATTGTATTAAATATACTCTAATGCAATAACACAAATAATTAAATTATAATATATGATGTGATAATATTAATAATTAAATCTAATGTAATAATGTAATGTATATTGTCTTTTCGCCACACGAGGTACTACCTTAATTACTAGTGGCTACTATATTTTTAAAAATAATTATCTCGTAGGAAATTAAGAAAGTCTTTATTTAGAATATTTATTAAAAAGTATTTATAATAGAGACCATTATTTTCTTTATTTCTTCTTTGGATAAATGGTGAATTTTTCAATGTCTGAAATGAAACTCACAAATGTTTAAGATTCATTTTACTTTGCTGGTCAAATGAATTGGTAATTTGGAACATTATTTCGGTACTAATGAAGAAAATATCTTTATGATATTATGTCTTTTCTTCCATCCCATATGACTCACCAGTAAACTGGCAACCATTTATTCTCAGCTAGAGAAATTGGCAGTTAAATGACAAAATACGAGGGTGAATCAAAAAGTAATATCATTTTGTTTAGGACAGGTATAATTACCAACACAGGAACATGTATCATACATCAAAATGAAGCTAGTCCTCTATGGATCACATCCCTACTTCTCAAGATAGTCACCGTTTCTCTCAGTAGCAATGTTCCACCTTCAAATGAGAGCATGTATCCCTGCCCCATAAAATTCTGTTGACTGTTCTTTGAGCCACCTCTTCGCTACAGTTTTCACTTCCTCGTCACTAGAATAATTTAGCGCCTTCAGACTATCATCTTTTCGGCCCCATGAGAGAGGGTTTGAAAGGCAAACATTATTCCAGAGACAATGAAGTGAAAACTGTAGTGAAGAAGTGGCACAAAGAACAGTCAACAAAATTTTACATGGCAGACAATGCCCAGTATAGATGTACATATAACATCTGTAGCTATGTTTCCATTCATGGTCCTCAAGTTTAAAGAAATTAATTTGTATTCTGAAATCGCAAACAACTTCTATGAGTGAAGAATGGATATGAAGGAAAGATTTAACAGTTTAACATTTAAACCAACCATATTTAGCAAAATAATCTACCTATTCTATGGTCAAACCAGCCATATCTGGTCAAAATATTCTACCTCTCTTAGGTTCAAACTTACAAGATATGGTCTCTCAAACCTATCCAACAAGATATGGTCTCTCAAACCTACCCATCTGTGTCTAAAATTAAACAACCAATTAACTTCTCAAAGCTACATGATGCATCATTCATTCAAAGCAATGAGAATGAATAAACATTACATTTGATAGGTGAATTTGAATGCTAAAGGGTTAATTAGATGAATTTTGGGATAAAATGATTCCAATTACTAATTTATCTACAAACAGGAAGTCAGGTCAGTATTTACACTTACATTTTATCTACATGAGAACATTAATTCAAGAAAATGCTGCAAAATTCTCAGACCATCTGAAGATAATGATGCTCTTGAAGGAAACCCCAAGGCAGTGTAATGCTTTGCGAAAACAGCCGTTCACTAATGAATATTCAAAGTACAAACTTTAATATTTATAGCTGGTTGTTGTCAATAAGTGTAGTTCTTTTTATAATACTGATGGTCATAGTTGTGCCAACAGCCTGTCATCGTTCTTCCAATCGTAATGTCATCATAAAATTACGTGTTTATTCCACTGGTCTTCACTTTGCCCATTAAGTTACAAACTTGTATTTCGTTCTCAAAGTGACTAAGATTACCAGACCTAATGAGTTCAGATTGGAAATTCCAAAACCTCATTCACAGAAAAACAGCTGTAAGGGAATTGAAACACTGCTGCTTCTGTCATTGTCATCATTGTCATGATCATCATCACTACCATCAAACCATAACGACAGATTCTACGCAGAAGGTAAGGATTTGCTTCAGTAGTATTCCACTGTTCTGAGCAACATTCGAACCATTAAAGTATAGGTTGTTTTTTTTTTATATTCTTTAAGTCCTGGTTAAATAAATACCAGTAAAAAGAGACACAGTGACTCTGCATTTAAGGTACAAGATTACTGATGACAGGATCTTCAGTTCAGATGTCACTGCTGTGAAGCTTTGTACTGTAGCACTTTCTTCTACTTAGTTTGTTTTACTGAATAACATAAACACTTCCACTTCCACAATTGACTATGTAGTATATAAACAATTGGTACTTATTTTATTGGGGACAATGGAATAAGTACCATTGAGCACTGGGGTCGATGTAATTGACTAGCCCCTTCCCCCAAAAATTTCAGGCTTTGTATCTATAGCAGAACAGATTATTAATGTCAATGCTGTTGTTTTCTTTGAATGATATAACAAAAATGATCAGAGTTTGACTTATTAGAAACTGAAAGTGGCAAAGAAAATACCAAGCACTTTTTGGGGGGTTTTTTTGGGGTTTTTTTTTTTTTTTTTTGTGGTTTGGAAGAAAATGAGAAAAGAAAAATTACTCTGAGTGATTCCTGCAACTTCATGGAAAAAACTAAACCAAAATTGTAAATTTACATAAACTGGCATTAAATTTTGGCAATAAAATGACAAGACGCTTGATCCATTGGACATAAAAAAGAAGTCTTGTATAACTAACTTTGTAACAACATCAACTAATCAAGCCATCAAACCAAAAGAAGCCTCTACATAGAACACTAACCTACAAGAAATAGCAGCTAAATTTCCTTTAAATCACAGAATATTTAAATAAAAATTCACTGGATAATGTCCCACCAACACACTCACTGAAGGAAAGAATGGCAGAATGGTCATGTCTGAAACACCTTTGAACATAAATATGTTCAATTAGAGCTAACGTGAGTTAAACTAAGAACAACAGCATCAACCAAGTATTTTTTTTGTTATTTAGGTGGCACACTGGGCAAAATGCTTAGCAGCATTTCGCTTGTCTTCAGATTCTGAGTTCAAATTCCACTGCAGTCGACTTTGCTTTCATCCTTTTGGGGTCAATAAATTAAGTACCAGTTGCATACTGGAGTCAATCTAATCGATTAGCCCCCTCCCCAAAAATTTCGGGCTCTTGTACCTAGAGTAGAAAAGAATATTTTCTGTTATTTCGTGTATAATCTGACTATTTTATATTAGTGTCTTGAGATGGTTCATTTCTTTATTTACTTATTTTTTGATAGCTATTATATATAATTTGATTGTCTAACAACTGATTAAATAAGACTTATTAAGGATTCTCTAATTTAAACGGAATTTGAAATTAAGATTTTCAGACAGATATTTCAGAAACTGAAAGTAGCAAAGGAAATATAAATATTCAGTACAACACAGCAGTAAAGAGAAAGAAATGTATCAGGGTAATTTATGCCTGTTTATGAAAATAACTGGACAACAACACATGCTTCTAGATGAAGGACTCACTGTAGTTCATTTCCGGCTGCTTCTTGTGGCAATAATTCAGAAACAAATAACAATGCTATACTGTCTCTAAAAATTACAACTCTTGGCCCAACTTATGGATGTGAGTTTAATCAACTATGTTCGTTATCCCTTCTTCATCATCATCATCGTTTAATGTCTGCTTTCCATGCTGGATTGGAGGGTTTCACAGGAGCCAGCCAGGAAGGAGCCTGCAACAGACTTCTGTGTGTATTTTGGCAGGGTTTTTATGACTGGATGCCCTTCCTAACACTAACCACCCAGAGTGGACTCAGTGCTTTTTATGTGGCACCAGCACAGGCAAGGTCAGTTTAGGCATGTTTTTTTACAGCTGGATTCCCTTCCAAATGCCAACCATTTTACAGTGTAGACTGGATGCTTTTTAAGTGGCACCAGCACTGGCAGGGTCACCAAGTAACTTGCAAGACAAAGATCCTTTGAGAAGGGATGTTGCATTGGAGGAGGTGGCTTTGTGCCAGGTGATGAAAAGTTAGAATGAGGCAGAGAGAAAGGAAAGGTATCTTGTTGTAGAGGAGGTACATGGCTACCTGGCCAGAGAGAGAGAGAGAGTGTGTGCCCCTACATCCTGAGATCAGTCCTTACCACTTCATCCCACATCTTCCTGGGTCTCCCTCTTCCACAGGTGCCATCCACTTTCAGTAATCAGCACTTCTTTATGCAGCTGTCTTCATTCATGTGCATCACATGTCCAAACCAAAGTAGTCTTCTCTCTTGCATGCTGCATTTGATTCCTCTTATGCCTGACTTTTCTCTCAACACATTTACACTTTGTCGTTCATGCACATTAATACTGCATATCCAGCGGAACATATTACCTTCATTCATTTCTAATCTATGCATGTCTTCTGCATTCAGAGTCCATACCTCACTACCATGCAGTACAGCCGTTCGCACACAAGCATCATACAGTCTGCCTCTCATTCTTAGAGAGAGTCCTTTAGTTACCAACAAAGGTAATAGCTTTCTGAACTTGTTCCATCCTATTTCACATATAGCATCTATAAAAGCTAAATTTATAAGTTCAAAAATTGCAGAAGAATTTGTTAGTGGGCAGTTTAGCTTAAAAGTAAAGCACTATGATTGGTAATCACAGAGAAGTGAGTTCAAGTCTCATGGCTGGTACTAACAAATTTTTCTGCAATATAAGGATGTTCTATCCTATTTATGCTATTCAGCATTATTATTATCATGCATTTGAGAATAAAATATTTCCATATCTGTATATTTCAATACATCTCAAAGCTTCAAAAAAAGAAAAAGAAAAAAAGAAAAAAAGGCAAACTTTGTTTACATACAATGTAATTTCTAGAAACAATACTTTCAAAGCAGCCTCCACCATTGTTAATTTGGTTACCTAGGTAACAGAAACTACCGACAACTTCAAGAGAGCCTCCTGGGCATTTGAGAGAATCTAAGCCTCATGCGCTCCAAGTGTTTATTGTTCCTGCACATCTGCCACATGTGAAGATGACTTATCTTTCTATATTCTAGTGTTCTTCATTTAAAAAGCTAAACTAAAAGTAAGGAGGCAGATAGTTGGCATTTTGGCTAATTATCTGCCCAGATAATTAATTGGTCAGAATAAGCCATTTCAAAGAAAGGGTAACATCTGTTAAAGGATATTGAAACAGTAAAAAGTAACCAGAAAAATTCTAGACCCTACAGAAGCTTGCTCAGATCTTCAATTTTGAAGGAGGTTCTCTAGCACCTGCATTTCAATAAATAAACCAACTATGCTCCTCCATTTAATTATCACAATGCAGGGACACAGTCAATTACAACAGATACAGCCATGCGTGCGTGATCAAGAAATTTTCTTCTGACTCATGCAGCTCCAAGTTCAGTCTCACTGCACGGCACCTTGGGCAAGTGTCTCATATAATGCCGGGATTGCCAATGCCTTGAAAGAGAATCTGACTAATGGAAACTGAAAGAGATCCGTCATGCATGTGTAAATATTTTTAAAAACCTATGCTGAGCTGATGTCACAGGTTGCAGCTCACAAACTGACATTTTCATTAATGGTTAGGCTGTGACAAGTGAAAGTTTCCCTCTGGAATAATAAAACCCTTACTAAAAAAAATAACTAAAAGCATCTGGCTGTAAAAAAACTGCTCTTAAAATTTACCTCCACCTAAGTAATGCTAACATGAAAACAAAGGTGTAAGATGAAATGAACATTCTTTAATCTTTTTATACAAAAGATTTTTTTTTATTTATAGACTAAACTGATAATAAGGAGATAGATGATTTGTTAGTTAACTATAAAGTTGAAATGATGTTGATCCGAACAAATTATTACAAAAGAAAAACTCTGCTACTTCAAATGATATTTGCAATGCAGGGAGAGAGAGAAGTACCTAGAACTGTAACAAAGACAATTACAAGAAACAAATGCACCTCAGCATCATGAGCAAAACCCAAACTGTTTTGGAGAATACAGTTGTACCAAAAGTGGGACTAACAGAGAGAAACTGAAATTATAAGATGATGTGCTGCTTGGATGAACACAAAACAATGAAATATTAGAAAAACAATTTAAGCAAATGGATGGATGAATTTAAAAAGTAAAAGTAAGTGCTGGTAGAAAAATTCCAAGTTTATAAAGGAATTGCAAAATTAGACGATTATGCCATGAAGATGGTAGAGAAAGATAAATTAGGGAGATTGTAAATTCAAATGAGAGAATTGGGTTTACAGGAACTGAATGATGCAAAACAAGTGTTGAAAGAGTTTCCATGGGGCCATTATCGTCTAAGCAACAATGCTAGTTCAACAGTTGATCTATTTTTAAATATTTATTTCTTCTAGAATTATGTCTTATGAAACATATCTTATGTCTAGTTTGGATAAGATGTGGTAGGATGTAAATAGTCAATATTTACAGTATACAAATTAGTCAGACAAATTTGCATAAAGATTAAGAATCTTAAAAAGCTACATGCGACCGCGCGCACACGCACACACACACACACACATGAGCTCATCCAATATAAAATATAAACAATATTATTCTTTTTATATTTTCTCTGAATTCAGTCCCTGAACTGCAGCTATATAGGGACACCACCTTTAAGAGGTTTAGTTAATTATATAATTAGCTCCAACGCTTTGTTTGGAACTTATTTTATTAATTTTGTAATGGAGAAAGTGAAAGGGATATAGAAAAGATGAAACCAAAAATTTTATGTTCAAACAAGTGATCCTTCAGTGGCCAGACCTACATGTCTTCACTTGCAGTTGTAACCCAAATGCATTTATATGGAATGCTTTTGCAAACTTTATAGTTTATTACATAACTTGTCTAAGAAGGAAAATTTTGGAGTTTATAAAGAAATATAGAGTGAAAAAAAAAAAAATTTTTTTAAACTTATTCTGCATATCTCATGTTCGGAGAAACAAACACTAAAGCAATTACAATGGCAACAAGGACAACAACGATGATGATGATGATGATAATTACAGTTGTGGTGGTGGTGGTGGTGGTGGCAGTGGTGATGATGATGATGACAATGGCAACATCTGCTGCCCCAATCAAGATGGGTAACCAGAAAGTATTAAATCCTACAACCAAATGACTGAACAATCCAAGGTGATAGCATTTAGCTTCCAGTCATCAAAATTCCCATCTCTAGAAATTTGTTAGATAATTGTTCTGTAAACTAACTTCTTTCTTTAATTTTTTTCTTTTACATTTTATATTGCACCAAGAAAGTATACGTGAAGATTACTTGAAGATAGCATTCTCATCTTCAACCAATAAGAGAAATAATGCCAAACAAAAAAATAATAATTAAAAAAAAAAAAACAGAAAAGAATCTTGTAAAAATGCTTGATAGAGGCAGAAAGAAAAGAGCTGTTTCCTTCCTTCTTTACATTTCT